>NW_028319374.1:207500-365000 GCF_062004578.1 Staurois parvus
CAAACTACTCAAACTACACAAACTACACAAACTACTCAAACTACTCAAACTACACAAACTACACAAACTACTCAAACTACTCAAACTACACAAACTACTCAAACTACACAAACTACACAAACTACTCAAACTACTCAAACTACACAAACTACACAAACTACTCAAACTACACAAACTACACAAACTACACAAACTACTCAAACTACACAAACTACTCAAACTACACAAACTACACAAACTACACAAACTACTCAAACTACACAAACTACACAAACTACTCAAACTACACAAACTACACAAACTACACAAACTACACAAACTACTCAAACTACACAAACTACTCAAACTACACAAACTACTCAAACTACACAAACTACACAAACTACACAAACTACACAAACTACACAAACTACACAAACTACACAAACTACTCAAACTACACAAACTACACAAACTACTCAAACTACACAAACTACTCAAACTACACAAACTACTCAAACTACTCAAACTACACAAACTACTCAAACTACTCAAACTACACAAACTACACAAACTACTCAAACTACACAAACTACACAAACTACACAAACTACTCAAACTACACAAACTACTCAAACTACACAAACTACACAAACTACACAAACTACTCAAACTACACAAACTACACAAACTACTCAAACTACACAAACTACACAAACTACTCAAACTACACAAACTACACAAACTACACAAACTACACAAACTACTCAAACTACACAAACTACACAAACTACTCAAACTACACAAACTACACAAACTACTCAAACTACTCAAACTACACAAACTACTCAAACTACTCAAACTACACAAACTACTCAAACTACACAAACTACTCAAACTACACAAACTACACAAACTACTCAAACTACACAAACTACTCAAACTACTCAAACTACTCAAACTACTCAAACTACACAAACTACTCAAACTACTCAAACTACACAAACTACTCAAACTACTCAAACTACACAAACTACTCAAACTACACAAACTACTCAAACTACTCAAACTACTCAAACTACTCAAACTACACAAACTACTCAAACTACTCAAACTACACAAACTACTCAAACTACACAAACTACTCAAACTACTCAAACTACACAAACTACACAAACTACTCAAACTACACAAACTACACAAACTACACAAACTACACAAACTACACAAACTACTCAAACTACACAAACTACACAAACTACTCAAACTACACAAACTACTCAAACTACACAAACTACACAAACTACTCAAACTACTCAAACTACACAAACTACTCAAACTACACAAACTACACAAACTACTCAAACTACTCAAACTACACAAACTACACAAACTACTCAAACTACACAAACTACACAAACTACACAAACTACTCAAACTACACAAACTACTCAAACTACACAAACTACACAAACTACACAAACTACTCAAACTACACAAACTACACAAACTACTCAAACTACACAAACTACACAAACTACTCAAACTACACAAACTACACAAACTACACAAACTACACAAACTACTCAAACTACACAAACTACTCAAACTACACAAACTACTCAAACTACACAAACTACACAAACTACACAAACTACTCAAACTACTCAAACTACTCAAACTACACAAACTACTCAAACTACTCAAACTACACAAACTACTCAAACTACACAAACTACACAAACTACTCAAACTACACAAACTACACAAACTACACAAACTACTCAAACTACACAAACTACTCAAACTACACAAACTACTCAAACTACACAAACTACACAAACTACACAAACTACTCAAACTACTCAAACTACTCAAACTACTCAAACTACACAAACTACTCAAACTACTCAAACTACACAAACTACTCAAACTACACAAACTACTCAAACTACTCAAACTACACAAACTACACAAACTACTCAAACTACACAAACTACACAAACTACACAAACTACACAAACTACTCAAACTACACAAACTACACAAACTACTCAAACTACACAAACTACTCAAACTACACAAACTACACAAACTACTCAAACTACTCAAACTACACAAACTACTCAAACTACACAAACTACACAAACTACTCAAACTACTCAAACTACACAAACTACACAAACTACTCAAACTACACAAACTACTCAAACTACACAAACTACTCAAACTACACAAACTACACAAACTACACAAACTACTCAAACTACACAAACTACACAAACTACTCAAACTACACAAACTACTCAAACTACTCAAACTACACAAACTACAGAAACTACTCAAACTACACAAACTACACAAACTACTCAAACTACACAAACTACTCAAACTACACAAACTACTCAAACTACTCAAACTACACAAACTACTCAAACTACACAAACTACTCAAACTACACAAACTACACAAACTACTCAAACTACACAAACTACACAAACTACACAAACTACACAAACTACTCAAACTACACAAACTACACAAACTACACAAACTACTCAAACTACACAAACTACACAAACTACACAAACTACTCAAACTACACAAACTACACAAACTACTCAAACTACTCAAACTACACAAACTACACAAACTACTCAAACTACACAAACTACTCAAACTACTCAAACTACACAAACTACTCAAACTACTCAAACTACACAAACTACACAAACTACTCAAACTACACAAACTACTCAAACTACTCAAACTACTCAAACTACTCAAACTACACAAACTACTCAAACTACTCAAACTACACAAACTACTCAAACTACACAAACTACTCAAACTACTCAAACTACTCAAACTACTCAAACTACTCAAACTACTCAAACTACTCAAACTACACAAACTACTCAAACTACACAAACTACACAAACTACACAAACTACACAAACTACTCAAACTACTCAAACTACACAAACTACACAAACTACACAAACTACACAAACTACTCAAACTACACAAACTACTCAAACTACTCAAACTACAATCCCTAATTGGGATAAATAAGTGTGAACACAAACACATAAAAGTGTTCCATCACCATAACATGTTGTGAAAGAAAAACTTTTAAAAGAAAACCGCGTATTGCAGAAAAATGTGCCACTAAATCATTCATATATAATGGCGAAAAAGTCCCCTTGTGCATTCTTCAAACGAGTGAACCACATATACTGGAGATGAAGGTGATATGGGTGAAAAATCGGGATCCTCCAAGGGCTAGATTGCCCCCTCACCTTAACCCCTCGCCCTCTTGAGGATTTACCCCCCCCCCCTTAATGACCACGCCTCTTTTTGCTACTCGGCGCTGCACTAATTCAACTGATAATTGCGCGGTCGTGCAACGCTGCACCCAAACGAACTTTACGTCCTTTTTTTCACACAAATAGAGCTTTCGGTGGTATTTATCACCTGTGCGCTTTTTAGTTTTCACGCTATAAACAAAAAAATGCCAAAAATTTTGAAGAAAAACAATATTTTTTACTTTCAGCTATAAAAAATATATAGTAAACTCAAAGTTGGTTATAAATTTCGGCCAAAATGTATTCTGTTCCACGTTTTTGGTAAAAAAAATCCCAATAAGTGTATATTGATTGCTTTGTGTGGAAGTTATATCGTCTACAAACTATGGGAGAGATACTGCAATTTACACCATTTTTCTGCTATACAGCGCTGCGCTAGTTTAACGGACAATTGCGCGGTCATGCAATACGGTACATAAATGACATTTACATCCTTTTTTTCCCCACAAATTGAGCTTTCTTTCGGTGGTATTTGATTGTCTGTGCGGTTTTTATTTTTTGCGCTATAAAAAAAAAGGCTGACAATTTTGAGGAAAAAAAACAATATTTTGGACTTTTTGCTATAAAACATGTCCGGTAAAAAAAAAATTTAAAAATCAAATTTAGTCATAAATTTCTGCCAAAATGTATTCTGCGACATGTCTTTGCTACAAAAAACCCCAATACGTGTAAATTAATTGGTTTACGTGAAAGATAAAGCGTTTATAAATGGCGGGAAAGATACTGGGAGTTTTAGTTTTTTTTTATACTAATAATGGCGGCGATCAGTGACTTATGGTGGTGATCAGCGACTTTAGGAGGCGATCAGCAACTTATGGCGGAGATCAGTGACTTATGGTGGTGATCAGCGACTTTAGGAGGCGATCAGCAACTTATGGCGGCGATCAGCGACTTATGGAGGCGATCAGCAACTTATGGCGGAGATCAGTGACTTATGGTGGTGATCAGCGACTTTAGGAGGCGATCAGCAACTTATGGCGGCGATCAGCGACTTATGGAGGCGATCAGCAACTTATGGCGGAGATCAGTGACTTATGGCGGCAATCAGTGACATGGCAGCGATCAGCGACTTATGGAGGCGATCAGTGACTTATGGCGGCGATCAGTAACATGGCGGCGATCAGCGACTTATGGCGGCGATCAGCAACTTATGGCGGAGATCAGCGACTTATGGCGGCGATCAGCAACTTATGGCGGAGATCAGCGACTTATGGCGGCGATCAGCAACTTATGGCGGAGATCAGCGACTTATGGTGGCGATCAGTGACTTATGGCGGTGATCAGTGACATGGCGGCGATCAGTGACTTATGGCGGAGATCAGTGACTTATGGCGGCGATCAGTGACTTATGGCGGCGATCAGTGACATGGCGGCGATCAGTGACATGGCGGCGACCAGCGACTTATGGCGAGACTGCGGAACTGTGGCGGACATTCTGACATTCGGGGGTACTGACTTGGGGTCACTGACATCCCCAGTGACACCAATACAGTGATCAGTGCAAAAACACTGACACTGTACTAATGGCACTGGGGAGGAAGGGGTTAAGTTTATTATTCAGGGAAAGGGTTAACTGTGTGAGGGGAGTGTTTTACTAGGGGGCGGGGGTGTGTACTGCAGGGAACACCACTGATCAGAGAGAGAAGCTCTTCTCTCCCAATCAGCGTGTCAGGAGCTGTCAGGGAACTGACAGAAAGCACAGCTACTGCAGCTGTGCTCTCTGTCAGTGATTGCCGCTAATCGCCGGGACATAGCCGGTAAAGACCGGCTGTGACCCGGCGACTGACATCAGCAGCTGTGATCGGCAGGACAGGCAGGGCGGCAGCGCACCTCGCACGTGCCCCTACCTGTTTACAAAACACACGTTTTAAAACGTGCTTTTGCCCAGCCATGCCACCCTGCCAACGTATTTATACAGTGGCCTACCACCTGCCTCTGTTTATAAACGGCACCCATCATTATGGGCACAGTGGAACACCGATCGTTGGACGGGACCTCTGCGCGAGGTCCCGATCATGTGATCACTGTGCTGTGTTCCCGGGTCTGTACACCCGCTGTGCCCATTATGAGGGGTTCCCACCATCCCTGTGCCGAGTTCCTGGGTCTGTACGCCCGCCGTGCCCATTATGAGGGGTTCCCACCATCCCTGTGCCGAGTTCCCGGGTCTGTACACCCGCCGTGCCCATTATGAGGGGTTCCCACCGTCCCTGTGCCGAGTTCCCGGGTCTGTACACCCGCTGTGCCCATTATGAGGGGTTACACCATCGCTGAGTTCTCGGGTCTGTACGCCTGCTGTGCTCATTATGAGGGGTTCCCACCATCCCTGTGCTGAGTTATGGGTCTGTACGCCCGCTATGCCCATTATGAGGGGTTCCCACCATCCCTGTGCCGAGTTCCCGGGTCTGTACACCCGCTGTGCCCATTATGAGGGGTTCACACCATCCCTGTGCTGAGTTCCCGGGTCTGTACACCCGCTGTGCCCATTATGAGGGTTCCCACCATCCCTGTGCCGAGTTTCCAATTGTGAACACCTGGTACATTTATATCAAGATACACCAATCAGAAAACTGAGTGCAAATCCCAGTGTGGAGGTGTGTAGGTAGGTCTTGGTACACCAATCTGAATCTTGAGCCCAAATTCTCGGTATCTGGGTATATCTTAGTAGCAGGGGCGGACTGACCATTCGAGCACTCGGGCACTGTCTGAGGGCCCTGGGTCAGTAGGGGGCCCCATGAGATGCCCCTGGTACCTTTCATAGGCTTTTTTGAGTGTGAGCCAGGACACAGGGGCCCCATGATCCCCTATTGCCCGGGGGCCCCGTGAGTTGTCAGTCCGCCCCTGCTCGGTAGAACAATCACCGGACGGGATCACCCGGTGAAAATAAAAAGGAAAACTAACGCAGCCACCACCTCTATGGACTGCTAAGCTGGGAAATCTGTCCTCTTGGTTCTCTTGTGTTTGGATACATTGTAACATCGATGTCTCAGCTCAGAACACGGACAGGAGATCTCTGCTCAGCTGATGGACATTTTCAGCACTAATTATGATAATTGCTACAAATGTAATTAGTTGATTCTCTGAGAGAAATATCCGGCAGCCCCTCGTGAGGACGATTGTGACCTTCGAACTGCAAATACAATTCTGAGATCATTTCATTCGCAACTAAACAATTAAAAAGTATTTCTAATCATTTTTAAATTGAAAAAAGGTTTATTATTCGGCAAACGTATTTATTTTCAGATGCAACTTATCCACTTATGAGGGAAATTATCTTCAAATACAAAATATTCAAAACAAACACAACAAAAAACAAAAACAAAGAAAACAAAAACAAAGAGAACAACATACAACCCCCCCCCCCAAAAAAAATGCAAATAGGAAAAAAAAAGAAGCCTGCATTGTTTACGCCTCACAAGAAGAGTTTTTATCTCGGCGGACAGCTGAAGTCATCCCGCCGTTCTGTGAAAATTTCCCTAATGGAGGACAAATTAAAATGTATAGAAAGCGACACAAATGTCAGGAAGGAAACGTGGTTGTGGCGGGTGCGGAGCGGCGAGATTCAAAGCGGATTCAGAGCCTAAAGGATGAACAGAAAATTAAAAGCGAGGGTCACATGTTCCGATACCTTTCAGGATGGAAAAATTGGAGAGTATTTAAAAACGAGAAACTACTGAGGTCCCCGAACACGACAAAGGCTATTCACTCCTGTGAATGTGGAGCATGTTTGTGTATGCAGGATTATTCACCGAATATTCCCACTATATACTGTAATGGAGTGCAGATCTCACCGGTGACATGGATACCGGGGGGTGAGGTGTGTGTACTGGAGTGCAGATCTCACCGGTGACATGGATACTGGGGGGTGAGGTGTGTGTACTGGAGTGCAGATCTCACCGGTGACATGGATACTGGGGAGTGAGGTGTGTGTACTGGAGTGCAGATCTCACCGGTGACATGGACACCGGGGAGTGAGGTCTGTGCACTGGTGTACAGATCTCACCGGTGACATGGATACCGGGGGGTGAGGTGTGTGTACTGGAGTGCAGATCTCACCGGTGACATGGATACTGGGGGTGAGGTGTGTGTACTGGAGTGCAGATCTCACAGGTGACATGGATACTGGGGGGTGAGCTGTGTGTACTGGAGTGCAGATCTCACCGGTGACATGGACACCGGGGAGTGAGGTCTGTGCACTGGTGTACAGATCTCACCGGTGACATGGATACCGGGGGGTGAGGTGTGTGTACTGGAGTGCAGATCTCACCGGTGACATGGATACCGGGGGGTGAGCTGTGTGTACTGGTGTACAGATCTCACCGGTGACATGGATACCGGGGGGTGAGGTGTGTGTACTGGAGTGCAGATCTCACCGGTGACATGGATACCGGGGGGTGAGCTGTGTGTACTGGTGTACAGATCTCACCGGTGACATGGATACCGGGGGGTGAGGTGTGTGTACTGGAGTGCAGATCTCACCGGTGACATGGATACCGGGGAGTGAGGTGTGTGTACTAGAGTGCAGATCTCACAGGTGACATGGATACTGGGGAGTGAGGTGTGTGTACTGGTGTACAGATCTCACCGGTGACATGGATACTGGGGGGTGAGGTGTGTGTACTGGTGTACAGATCTCACCGGTGACATGGATACTGGGGGGTGAGGTGTGTTTTTGATCTCACTGGGGACATGGATGGTGGGAGGTTTTCTGAAGTACACAAATGCTGTATATCGCGACATGTCAGGATTTTCCTCGTGGAGATTTGTAAAGTTGCTGAATTGTCCCATTTAATATGAAGATCATGGAGAGGACAGAAGCCGATATCAGATGAGATTGCTGCTGATTTCTATCCATCCTGGAATTCTGCATTTCAGACTGCAGGAATGTGAGGATCGTTCTCCTCCCCGCTGGTAGCGGGATGATTTATCGCCATCTAAATATACACCTCTTGTGGCCCCGCGGTGACAGGTTCCCGCTCCTCATACTAACGATCCTCATGATTATAAATACACAATGTGCACCGGGGAGAAGGAGCAGCCAGTGATGGGAATATGACATTCCCAGTGTCGGGATTCCATGCAGATACATTGTATTCCTTCTCCTTGCAGTTGCTCGTGTATGCAGCGGGTTAGGTAGCAGGAAGATCGGGTATCTGCAGTGTGGACAGGTTCGAAGATTCAAAGGTGGATAAAGCTGCGATAACATTAGAGGACTGAACTGGGTCCAGGTTTTGTGCCTATTTAACCTGATGACGCCGGCGGGACGCCATTAAAAGTGGCCTCTTGGTGTGTGAGCCCTTAACACCGAGATCTCACTGGTGACATGGATACTGGGGGGTGAGGTGTGTGTACTGGAGTGCAGATCTCACCGGTGACATGGATACTGGGGGGTGAGGTGTGTGTACTGGAGTGCAGATCTCACAGGTGACATGGATACTGGGGAGTGAGGTCTGTCTACTGGAGTGCAGATCTCACCGGTGACATGGATACTGGGGGGTGAGGTGTGTGTACTGGAGTGCAGATCTCACCGGTGACATGGATACTGGGGGGTGAGCTGTGTGTACTGGAGTGCAGATCTCACCGGTGACATGGATACTGGGGGGTGAGGTGTGTGTACTGGAGTGCAGATCTCACCGGTGACATGGATACTGGGGGGTGAGGTGTGTGTACTGGAGTGCTGATCTCACAGGTGACATGGATACTGGGGGGCGAGGTGTGTGTACTGGAGTGCAGATCTCACAGGTGACATGGATACCGGGGGGTGAGGTGTGTGTACTGGAGTGCAGATCTCACCGGTGACATGGATACTGGGGGGTGAGCTGTGTGTACTGGAGTGCAGATCTCACAGGTGACATGGATACTGGGGGGTGAGCTGTGTGTACTGGAGTGCAGATCTCACAGGTGACATGGATACCGGGGGGTGAGGTGTGTGTACTGGAGTGCAGATCTCACCGGTGACATGGATACTGGGGGGTGAGCTGTGTGTACTGGAGTGCAGATCTCACAGGTGACATGGATACTGGGGGGTGAGCTGTGTGTACTGGAGTGCAGATCTCACCGGTGACATGGATACCGGAGAGTGAGCTGTGTGTACTGGTGTACAGATCTCACCGGTGACATGGATACTGGGGGGTGAGCTGTGTGTACTGCAGTGCAGATCTCACAGGTGACATGGATACTGGGGTGTGAGGTGTGTGTACTGGAGTGCAGATCTCACAGGTGACATGGATACCGGGGAGTGAGCTGTGTGTACTGGTGTACAAATCTCACCGGTGACATGGATACTGGGGGGTGAGGTGTGTGTACTGGAGTGCAGATCTCACCGGTGACATGGATACTGGGGGGTGAGGTGTGTGTACTGGAGTGCAGATCTCACCGGTGACATGGATACTGGGGGGTGAGGTGTGTGTACTGGAGTGCAGATCTCACCGGTGACATGGATACTGGGGGGTGAGGTGTGTGTACTGGAGTGCAGATCTCACCGGGGACATGGATAATGGGGAGTGAAGTATATATACAGGTGAAACTCGAAAAATGAGAATCTGGTGCATTCATTCATTCATTCATTTCAGTGCAGCAACTTAAAAGGTGAAACTAATATATGAGACTCATTCCATGCAAAGCAAGATAGTTCAAGCCGTGATTTGTCATCATTGTGATGATTATGGCTTACAGCTCATGAAAACCCCAAATCCACAATCTCAGAAAATGAGAATATTCCATGCAATCAATAAAACACGGATTGTACATAGAACAATATCGCACCTCTGAAAAGTAGAAGCTGCATATGTACTCAGAACTTGGTTTGGGCCCCTTTTGCAGCAATTACTGCCTCAATGCGGCGTGGCATGGAAGCTATCAGCCTGTGGCACTGCTGAGGTGTTATGGAAGACCAGGATGCTTCAATAGCGGCCTTCAGCTCTTCTGCATTGTTCGGTCTCATGTCTCTCATCTTTCTGTTCGCAATGCCCCATAGATTCTCTATGGGGTTCAGGTCAGGCGAGTTTGCTGGCCAATCAAGCACAGTAATCCCACGGTCACTGAACCAGATTTTGGTGCTTTTGGCAGTGTGGGCGGAGCCAAGTCCTACTGGAAAATGAACTCAGCGTCCCCATAAAGCTCGTCTGTGGAAGGAAGCATGAAGTGCTCCAAAATCTCCTGGTAGACGGCTGCGGTGACCCTGGACTTAATGAAGCACAGTGGGCCAACACCAGCAGATGACATGGCTCCCCAAATCAACACAGACTGTGGAAACTTCACACTGGACTTCAAGCATCTTGCAGTGTGTGCCTCTCCATTCTTCCTCCATACTCGGGGTCCTTGGGCCTCTCCATTCTTCCTCCATACTCGGGGTCCTTGGGCCTCTCCATTCTTCCTCCATACTCGGGGTCCTTGGGCCTCTCCATTCTTCCTCCATACTCGGGATCCTTGGGCCTCTCCATTCTTCCTCCATACTCGGGGTCCTTGGGCCCCTCCATTCTTCCTCCATACTCGGGGTCCTTGGGCCTCTCCATTCTTCCTCCATACTCGGGGTCCTTGTGCCTCTCCATTCTTCCTCCATACTCGGGGTCCTTGGGCCTCTCCATTCTTCCTCCATACTCGGGGTCCTTGGGCCTCTCCATTCTTCCTCCATACTCGGGGTCCTTGGGCCTCTCCATTCTTCCTCCATACTCGGGATCCTTGGGCCTCTCCATTCTTCCTCCATACTCGGGGTCCTTGGGCCCCTCCATTCTTCCTCCATACTCGGGGTCCTTGGGCCTCTCCATTCTTCCTCCATACTCGGGGTCCTTGGGCCTCTCCATTCTTCCTTCATACTCGGGGTCCTTGGGCCTCTCCATTCTTCCTCCATACTCGGGGTCCTTGGGCCTCTCCATTCTTCCTCCATACTCGGGGTCCTTGGGCCTCTCCATTCTTCCTCCATACTCGGGGTCCTTGGGCCTCTCCATTCTTCCTCCATGCTCGGGTCCTTGTGCCTCTCCATTCTTCCTCCATACTCGGGGTCCTTGGGCCTCTCCATTCTTCCTCCATTCTCGGGGTCCTTGGGCCTCTCCATTCTTCCTCCATTCTCGGGGGTCCTTGGGCCTCTCCATTCTTCCTCCATTCTCGGGGTCCTTGGGCCTCTCCATTCTTCCTCCATTCTCAGGGTCCTGGGGCCTCTCCATTCTTCCTCCATTCTCGGGGTCCTTGGGCCTCTCCATTCTTCCTCCATACTCAGGGTCCTTGGGCCTCTCCATTCTTCCTCCATACTCGGGGTCCTTGGGCCTCTCCATTCTTCCTCCATACTCGGGGTCCTTGGGCCTCTCCATTCTTCCTCCATACTCGGGGTCCTTGGTTTCCAAATGAGAAGCAAAAGTTGCTCTCATCAGAAAAGAGGACTTTGGACCACTGAGCACCAGACCAGGTCTGTTTTTCTTTAGCCCAGGTAAGACGCTTCTGACGTTGTTTGTTGTTCAGGAGCGGCTTGACAAGAGGAATACGACATTTGAAGCCCATGTCCAGGATCTGTCTGTGTGTGGTGGCTCTTGATGCACTGACTCCAGCCTCAGTCCACTCCTTGTGAAAGTCCCCAACACTTTTGAATGGCCTTTTCCTGACAATCCTCTCCAGGCTGCGGTCATCCCTGCTGCTTGTGCACCTTTTTCTTCCAACCTTTTCCCTTCCACATAACTTTCTATTAATGTGCTTTGATACAGCACTTTGGGAACATCCAACTTCTTCTGCAATTCCCTTTTGAGGCTTTCCCTCCTTATGGAGGGTGTCAGTGATGGTGTCAGGTCAGCAGTCTTTCCCATGATTGTGATTCCTACTGAACCAGACTGAGAGACCATTTAAAGGCTCATTAACCCTTTGCAGGTGTTATGGCTGAATGAGCTGATTAGAGTGGGACACTTTGAGCCGAGATTATTCCACCTTTTCACAATATTCTCATTTTCTGAGATTGTGGATTTGGGGTTTTCATGAGCTGTAAGCCATAATCATCACAATGATGACAAATCACGGCTTGAACTATCTTGCTTTGCATGGAATGAGTCTATCTCATATATTAGTTTCACCTTTTAAGTTGCTGCACTGAAATCAATGAACTTTTGCACCGTATTCTCATTGTTCGAGTCTCACCTGTATATATATATATAACGGGCCAACTGCCTGATATATGTCAGCTTTTAGTTGCCCCAGAGTTACAATTTACAGGCCAGGCTGGCGTTCCACTTTACTGTGACACTTTGACACCCAGCGTCCGCCGACCAGCCATGCCTGACCAGAACAGTTTGTCCAGAAAACGTGGGAGAAACATCAACTTAAAAACAAACAAAATAATAACAGAAAAATAATAGCACAAAAAAGCAGCTGGGAGCGCGGCACGTACCGGGCGGACAAAAGGAAAATAATTTGAGGATTCAGGCGACGACAGAAATAGAAGAAGAAAAGAATAACCGGAGGAGACGAAAATGATTTTCTAGCACAGGCAGGCGACCCGCTGAGCCCACCGTAAGTTCGTCTATAGACATATCGACCTGCTGAGGAGTGTGACATCAGACGTCAGCCTCCTGCTCCCGCCTGTGCGTCAGACGCTTTATTTGTATCCAAAGTCGCAGAGGACACAAGTATATGACAGCAAAAGTAAACTGAGAGGAAATTAAAAATCTACAATTGTACAACGAAGGAGGAATAGGAAGGGTTAGTTCCCAACTTAATGGAAACTGCGGTGTTACTTCCCCGGTCCCTGATGAAGTCCAGTAGTAAAAAACGCGTCGGGTGGTGGTTGATACATGTGCTGCGTGATTTATCTGGAGACATTTTATTTTAGTGTTTTAATAAAGCTCAAAATTATATTTTCAATGTTTTGAAGGACTGGGAGGGATTGTTTTCCCAATTTAATGGGAGGGGCATCCCTTCCTTAGCTCCTGATGAAGTCCAGTAGTACAAAACGCATTGGCCGGCGGTAGATGCATGTGCTGCGTGTTTTATCTGGAAACATTTTATTTTAGTGTTTTAATAAAGCTCAAAATTATATTTCCAATGTTTTGAAGGAGGACTGGGAGGGATTTATTCACAATTTAATGGGAGGGGCATCCCTTCCTTAGCTCCTGATGAAGTCCAGTAGTACAAAACGCGTTGGGCGGTGGTAGATACATGTGCTGCGTGTTTTATCCAGAGACATTTTATTTTAGTGTTTTAATAAAGCTCAAAATTATACTTCCACTGTTTTGAAGGAGGACTGGGAGGGATTTATTCTCAATTTAATGGGAGGGGCATCCCTTGCTTAACTCCTGATGAAGTCTGTTTTAATAAAGCTCAAAATTATATGTACACTATTCTGGGTTTCTTTCCTGATATCACACTGGGATGTTCATTCACCAGGTTTGGTCTGATAAGTTCACACTAATATTACAAGTGTGTGACTGTGGGGGAGGGGACATTAGAGCGTAAGCTCCTCTGGTACGGAGACTGATGGGACTGTGGGGGAGGGGACATTAGAGTGTAAGTTCCTCTGGTACAGAGACTGATGTGACTGTGGGGAGGGGACATTAGAGCGTAAGCTCCTCTGGTACAGAGACTGATGTGACTGTGGGGGAGGGGACATTAGAGTGTAAGCTCCTCCGGTACAGAGACTGATGGGACTGTGGGGGAGGGGACATTAGAGTGTAAGCTCCTCTGGTACAGAGACTGATGTGACTGTGGGGGAGGCGACATTAGAGCGTAAGCTCTTCTGGTACAGAGACTGATGGGACTGTGGGGGGAGGGGACATTAGAGCGTAAGCTCCTCCGGTACAGAGACTGATGTGACTGTGGGGGAGGGGACATTAGAGTGTAAGCTCTTCTGGTACAGAGACTGATGTGACTGTGGGGGAGGGGACACTAGAGCGTAAGCTCCTCTGGTACAGAGACTGATGGGACTGTGGGGGAGGGGACATTAGAGTGTAAGCTCCTATGGTACAGAGACTGATGGGACTGTGGGGGAGGGGACATTAGAGTGTAAGCTCCTCTGGTACGGATGTGACCGGCTCAGTCTCTGGCATACATACCAGTCGGCAGGGAATGCAGGTCATACATTGGTGGATCATCTCCAACACTTGTGAGCCGGAATAATTTCTGTGACAATAAGTGACATTAGTACATTAAGGTGAGAATCAGATTTCGGGGCACCTCGGGATGAGTTTGGCAGGTGGGGGATTCGTCTCCTCAGGACGCCGTCGTCTCGATCGCTCATCCTGTCGTGATATGTGACACGGCTCAGGCAGAGCTCATTATGAGGACTAATATGAATGGCGCCGCGTTCCCTTTAGCGTCGTTACGGAGGGGATTATAACATTTGCTGTCATTCTCTCTCCAGGCAGACTCTCCGTATATAAATACCATCAACACTCAGATATTACGGAGAAAAACTATAATAGGATACCGCGTCACCCCCGGAACTCCTGAGATAGGAGAGGGGGGGCGCCAAGGATATACGCTCATCCTGCCCACCCCATTATCACACTGCTAGCACCCCGGAGATGAGATGATGGACCATTCATACCAAATGTAATCTTCATCTATCTACTCCACCTTCAGCCGAAACCGATAATAGAAAATACCAACCGCTACAAAAACCTCTCCTGGAGAAACATGGAGGATGGAACTGATGACAACCTTTGAACAAATACCAGTTGCCTGGCTGTCAAACCAATCCTCTGGCTTCAGTGATTTGAGCTGCAGATAAGGCCTTCTGAGGTCTCTGGTCTACACAAACTGTTTTGTCGGAAAGAACTGAAGCTGATAAGTACGGCGAGCACACAATTAGCTGACCCCAAAGGAGGTCACAAACGGCAGAAGCCATTTTTCTTTTTATGACAGGGATACTTTAAATACATACATTTCCATATATCAGACCTGAAGAGGGACAGAAGACTTTGGGTCCAGAGGAAGGACCACTGTGGACAATAGAGGGACAGAGAGATTTGGGTACAGCCAAGGAACAATGATGGATGCTAGAGGGACAGAGGGATTTGGGTATAGATGAGGGACAATGCTGGATTATAGAGGGATGGAGGGATTTGGGTATAGATGAGGGACAATGGTGGATTATAGAGGGACAGAGAGATTTGGATATAGATGAGGGACAATGGTGGATTATAGAGGGACAGAGGGATTTGGGTTCAGGCAAGGAACATTTTGGATGATGGAGGGAGAGAGATATTTGGGTTCAGAGAAGGGACCATTGTGGACAATAGAGGGGCAGAGAGATTTGGGAACAGCCAAGGAACAATGGTGGATGCTAGAAGGACAGAGGGATTTGGATATAGACGAGGGACAATGGTGGATGCTAGAGGGACAGAGGGATTTGGATATAGATGAGGGACAATGGTGGATTATAGAGGGACAGAGGGATTTGGATATAGATGAGGGACAATGGTGGATTATAGAGGGACAGAGGGATTTGGGTATAGACGAGGGACAATGGTGGATTATAGAGGGACAGAGGGATTTGGATATAGACGAGGGACAATGGTGGATAATAGAGGGATGGAGGGATTTGGGTTCAGGCAAGGAACATTTTGGATGATGGAAGGAGAGAGATATTTGGGTTCAGAGAAGAGACCATTGTGGGACAATAGAGGGACAGAGAGATTTGGGTACAGCCAAGGAACAATGGTGGATGCTAGAGGGACAGAGAGATTTGGGTACAGCCAAGGAACAATGGTGGATGCTAGAGGGACAGAGGGATTTGGATATAGATGAGGGACAATGGTGGATGCTAGAGAGACAGAGGGATTTGGATATAGATGAGGGACAATGGTGGATGCTAGAGGGACAGAGGGATTTGGATATAGAAGAGGGACAATGGTGGATTATAGAGGGACAGAGGAATTTGGATATAGATGAGGGACAATGGTGGATTATAGAGGGACAGAGGAATTTGGATATAGATGAGGGACAATGGTGGATTATAGAGGGACAGAGAGATTTGGGTACAACCAAGGAACAATGGTGGATGCTAGAGGGACAGAGGGATTTGGGTACAACCAAGGAACAATGGTGGATGCTAGAGGGACAGAGGGATTTGAATATAGACGAGGGACAATGGTGGATTATAGAGGGACAGAGAGATTTGGGTACAACCAAGGAACAATGGTGGATGCTAGAGGGACAGAGGGATTTGAATATAGACGAGGGACAATGGTGGATTATAGAGGGACAGAGAGATTTGGGTTCAGGCAAGGAACATTTTGGATGATGGCGGGAGAAAGATATTTGGGTTCAGAGAAGGGACCATTGTGGAATATGGAGGGACAGAGGGATTTGGGTCCAAAGGTGAAACCATTGCAGATGACAGAGGAATTTGGGAACAGAGGAGGAACCATCATGAACAGTAAAGAGACAGAGGGACTAGAGTTCAGAAGGACAGTGGTTCCTCCTTTGTACAAAATCTTTCTCTTGGAGGAACAGTGTGGCTGATAGAAGGACAGAGAGATTTGGGTCCAAGCAAGGAACATTCTGGATTATGGAGGGACAGAAGCATTTGGGAACAGAAAGGGACAATGGTGGATAATAGAGAGATGGAGATATTTGAGTACAGAGGAGGAATCATCATGGATAATAAAAGGACAGAGGGATTAGAGGTCAGAAGAAGGACAGTGGTTTCTCCTCTGTACCCAAATCTCTCTGTCGGAGGAACATTGTGGACAATAAAGGAACAGAAGATCTTGGATATGGGAACCAATGCGGACAATAGAGGGATTTGGGTACATAAGAGGAACAATGATGAAACATAGAGGGACAGAGAGATTTAGGTACAGGCAAGAAACATTGTGGATGATGGAGGGACAGAAATATTAGGGTTCAGAGAAGGGACCATTGTGGACAATGGAGGGACAAAGGGATTTGAATTAAGAAGAGAGACAATGGTGAATGGTGGAGGGACAAAGAGATTTGGGTACAGAGGATGAACCATCATGGATGATAAAGGGAGAGAGGTGTTAAAGTTCGGAAGAAGGACAGTGGTTCCTCCTCTGTAACCAGATCTATCTCTCCGAGTAACACTGTGGACAATAAAGGCACAGAAGGACTTGGGTATAGGGACCATTGTGGACAACAGAGGGACAGAGGAATTTTGGCCTAGAGCAGGGATAATAGTGGCAAACAGAGGGACAAAGGGAACTGAGTTCAGAGGGGGAGCCATTGTAGATGATAGAGGGAAAGAAGGATTTAAATTCAAATTGATGGATGATAGAGGGACAGAGTGATTTGGGTCTAGAGGAGAAACCAGTGTGGATGATAGAGGAACGGGGGGGTTGGGTCCAGGGGCAAAACCATTGTGGATGACAGAGAGATTTGGGTACAGAAGGGGAACCATTGTGGATGGTAGAGGAACAAAAAGACAAGGGTACAGTGAAGGAACAATGGTGGATTATAGAGGGCCAATGATTTGGGTATAGAGGGGGAACCATCATGGATGATAGAGGAACAGATGCATTTGGGTCCAAAAGAAAAACCATTTTGGGCAACAGAGTATTTGGGTAGAGAGTAGGAACCATCGTGGATGATAAAGGCCCAGAGATCTGGATATCCATGGAGGAACAATGGTAGATGATAGAGGGACTGGGGGATTTGGGTATAGAAGTGATCATTGTGGATGATGAAGGCATTAGGGCATTTGGGTTCAGAGAAGGGACCATTGTGGACAATGGAGGGAGAGAAGGACTTGCGTCTAGAGGAGGGACAATGGCAGATGTTAGAGACAAGGAAAGATCTGGGTATGGGGACCATTGTGGACAATGGAGGGAGAGAAGGACGTGCATCTAGAGGAGGGACAATGGCGGACGTTAGAGACAAGAAAGGATCTGGGTATGGGGACCATTGTGGACAACAGAGGGAGAGTAGGACTTGTGTCTAGAGGAGGGACAATAGCGGACATTAGAGATAAGGAAGGATCTGGGTATGGGGACTATTGTGGACAATGGAGGGAGAGTAGGACTTGCGTCTAGAGGAGGGACAATGGTGGACGTTACAGACAAGGAAGGATCTGGGTATGGGGACCATTGTGGACAATGGAGGGAGAGTAGGACTTGCGTCTAGAGGAGGGACAATGGCGGACGTTAGAGACAAGTAAGGATCTGGGTATGGGGACCATTGTGGACAATGGAGGGAGAGTAGGACTTACGTCTAGAGGAGGGACAATGGTGGACGTTACAGACAAAGAAGGATCTGGGTATGGGGACCATTGTGGACAATGGAGGGAGAGTAGGACTTGCGTCTAGAGGAGGGACAATGGCGGACGTTAGAGACAAGTAAGGATCTGGGTATGGGGACCATTGTGGACAATGGAGGGAGAGTAGGACTTACGTCTAGAGGAGGGACAATGGCGGACGTTACAGACAAGGAAGGATCTGGGTATGGGGACCATTGTGGACAATGGAGGGAGAGTAGGACTTGCGTCTAGAGGAGGGACAATGGCAGACGTTAGAGACAAGGAAGGATCTGGGTATGGGGACCATTGTGGACAATGGAGCAAGAGTAGGACTTGCGTCTAGAGGAGGGACAATGGCGGACGATAGAGACAAGGAAGGATCTGGGTATGGCGACCATTGTGGACAATAGAGGGAGAGAAGGACTTGGTCTAGAGGAGGGACAATGGCAGATGTTAGAGACAAGGAAAGATCTGGGTATGGGGACCATTGTAGACAATGGAGGGAGAGTAGGACTTGCGTCTAGAGGAGGGACAATGGCGGACGTTACAGACAAGAAAGGATCTGGGTATGGGGACCATTGTGGACAATGGAGGGAGAGTAGGACTTGCGTCTAGAGGAGGGAGAATGGCGGACGTTAGAGACAAGGAAGGATCTGGGTATGGGGACTATTGAGGACAATAGAGGGAGAGATGGATTTGGTTCTAAAGGAGGGACAATGGTATACGATAGAGGGATCTGGGTTCAAAGGGGAAACGGATAACAGTTGTTCAGTTCTAAAACAAATGAAAGGAAGATGTTCGTACCTGAGTTTTCCTTCTTGAGGCAGCTCATGGTAGGGGTCATCGCACACCAGCCGTCCTTCCGAGTCCAGCAGATAGATGAAGGCATTGTCCTGAAACCAGAAAAGGGGAGACGCCGCGTCAGCACTGACATAGGGACCACATGACTTTGTTTATAAACAAGAGTTGAAATTCCCTTTAGGGTTAGAGCTAGCTTTACGGTTGGCCATGTTTATTAACAAAGCCTCAGATCAACACGGTATGGCTTTTTTTTTTAAGCCCAATTTTTTACCCAAGTCAACTGGTTCCTAGGACATTTAAGGAAGATTTTGATGAAATTTCAATAAATTACAAAATAAATCAGTAATTCAGTTTTGTAAAAAAAAATCACATAATTGTGTAAGGTAAGTGATAGAGAGGTGCGATTTTCCTCCGCTTGCTATGTTGTCCTGGTCCTCATGTAGAACCATCCATCAATTCTACCTCCGGGTCCCGACCCTTCTTATAATGTGCCAGTTGATGCGGGATTCGGTTAGGAGGTCAACCAGTTCGCCTCGTTTTCTTCTCATTAACAATCCAGTTATATATGGGCCGCCTTGATCTGTGTTACAAGTTCCACCAACCAATGTTTCTTCTAGAATCCTCACTCCGTTGCATGTCCTGAAATATCCTTTCCCGTTTTAGATACCGTCGCCATGGTAACGTCACAATTTGACGTACCTCCAACACCCCAATTATGAGTAAACCGTTGGTGTTTCCCCCCACCCCAGGGACCCTTCACTCCTTCTGTGTCATTCAGCCTACTGGGTGCTCACGGATCTTTAGGGCAAAGGCCAAGCCAGAAGGAATTCAAGGAAAATGACATTTATCTCTGCATGAGGTGAGCCAACAGAATGGAGGAGACACACGACGGGGGTCAGTTAGAAAACCTGCCTTCTTGTGTGCAAATCTGTGGCTTGTTTTGTTTTGAAAGCAATTTAGGGACGGGTTCAATTTTTGTAGGCACTTTGCATGGTAACTTGGTGCCCCAGTGCAGCCCACCAGCTGCATGTTGCTTGCCAGCTCAGTGTGTATGGCCCACCATGTCCAGGGTTGGGTCCACCACTGGTTAGGCTCTTTGCAGATTGGCAGTGGGGTTCCAGGCACTGCAACAAAGCCGGTCCTGTCAGGTGGAGTGATCTCCATTCAGTGGTGCAAGTAGAGTCCTGGCTCGGTTGGGAGAGAGCAGTACGGGAGCGTGTGATCCACTAGGTTACCACTGATCTCCACCACCGGTTAGGCTCTTTGCAGATTGGCAGTGGGGTTCCAGGCACAGCAACAAAGCCGGTTCTGTCAGGTGGAGTGATCTCCACCCAATGGTGCAAGTAGAGTCCTGGCTTGGTGGGGAGACAAAGAGAGAGCAGTATGGGTGCGTGTGATCCACTAGGTTACCACTGATCTCCACCACCGGTTAGGCTCTTTGCAGATTGGCAGTGGGGTTCCAGGCACTGCAACAAAGCTGGTCCTGTCAGGTGGAGTGATCTCCACCCAATGGTGCAAGTAGAGTCCTGGCTGGGTGGGGAGAGAGCGGTACGAGAGTGTGTGATCGACTAGTTTACCACTGATCTCCACTAGGTTTCCACTGATCTTGTTGACACTGACACCAATATTGGGGGTTGTTATTTCAGTCACTGACACCAATACTGAGGGTCATTATTGTTGACACTCACACCAAAACAGGGGGTTATTACTGCTACTACTGACACCAATAATGGGGTTATTATTACTGCCACTGCCAATGCTGGGGGTTGTTATTGCAGGCACTGACACCAATTCTGTGGGTTGTTATTTCAGTCACTGACACCGATACTGAGGGTTATTATTGTTGACACTGACACCAATACTGGGGTTATTATTACTGCCACTTACACCAATGCTGGGGTTATTATCACTGACCCTTACACCAATGTGGGGGGGTTATTATTGCTGCCACTGACATCGATGAAGTGGTTATTATTGCTGCCACTGAAACCAGCGTTGGGGGTTAGTACTGCTACCACTGACACCAATGCTGGGGGTTATTATTGCTGCCAATGACACCAATACTGGGGGTTATTATTTCTGTCACTGACATCAGTGCTGAAGGTTATTGCAGCCACTGACACCAATGCTGGGGGATATTATTGCTGACACTGACACCAATGCTGGGGGTTATTATTGCAGCCACTGACACCAATGCTGGGGGATATTATTGCTGACACTGATACCAATGCTGGGGGTTATTATTGCAGTCACTGACACCAATGCTGGGGGTTATTATTGCAGCCACTGATACCAATGCTGGGGGACATTATTGCTGACACTGACACCAATGCTGGGGGATATTATTGCTGCCCCTGACAACAATGCTGGGCGTTGTTATCGCTTCCACTGACACCACTTGGTCCCAACCTGCACCCACTTGTTACTGACTACGCTTCTACATATTCCTACCTGCTATATCTGCTACTGGGCCCTGACTTGCTCACCTTCTGTTGGGGTGATCCTGTGGGCCACAACCTGGTACTAACACTCAGCAAAACCAATCCCCACCATCAGGAGCCCTGGTGAACCCCGGTTAGTATTTTGTCCCCACACCTCAGGTGACCCCACGTCATCCGCCATTGTGAAAAAAGACACAAAAAACGGGTAAATATAAAATCCTATATTGGTCCAACCAATATAAACTCATATACAACCGAATAGACACAAAAATCATTTGAAGCAAAAAAAACATTAAAAAAAAAAAAAGAAAAATAACAATCATGAAAATAATGACAGCACAGCAATCATGAAATGTGTTGGGAATGAATAAAATACAAAATGTGTCAACAACACAAAATCAATAGACATTATTTATAAAAAAAAAAGAAAAAAAGCCAAATCTCTCCATGACAACCCAGTTGGTGGCGGATTGATAGGATCTTACACTACCCACGTGGAAGAAAGATATATTTTAAATATATTTAAAAATTATTCTTCCCAAATATTATCACATATATTTGAAATACTACAATTTTGTCCATATTCAATATATATTTAAATATACATACAGTTGTGTTCAAAATACTAGCCGTCAGACATCACTAACCGGATCAATCACTGTTTTTGGTGGAAATGATATCTCTACATGGCAAATAATTTCCTAGCAGGTGTAGTAGAGTCATAGAAATCCAACAGACCCAACAGTCCTGACATGCATGCTGCTGATTCTGTGTCATTGAATCACTCATTGAGGGGCGTGTTCAATATAATAGCCGTGTGGAGTTCTATTAGTGAGGTCATTCATTCTTTGATAAACAGGTGGCAATTATTGCCCTTATTTAAAGAAGGAAGGCAGCAAATGTTGGACATGCTGGTTACAGTGCATTTCTCTCTGAAATTCTGAGGAAAATGGGTTGTTCCAGACATTGTTCAGAGGAACAGCGTACCTTGATTAAAAAGTTGATTGGAGGGGAAAACATATAAAGAAGTGCAGAAAATGATCGGCTGCTCAGCTAAAATGATCCCAAATGCTTTAAAATGGCAACCAAAACCTGAAAGACGAGGAAGAAAGCGAAAAACTACCATTGGAATGGATAGAAGAATAGCCAAAATGGGGCGGACTCAGCCAACAATCAGCTCCAGGAAGATGAAAGAAGGTGTGACGTTCCCTGTGAGGACTCAGCCAACAATCAGCTCCAGGAAGATGAAAGAAGGTGTGACGTTCCCTGTGAGGACTGTTACAATTAGAAGACGCCGATGTGAAGCCAAGCTATCTGCAAGAAGTCCCCGCAAAGTCCCACTGTTGGGAAAAAGACGTGCTGAAGAGGTTACAATTTGCCAAAGAGCACATTGACCGGCCTAAAGAGAAATGGTACAACATTTTGTGGGCTGATGAAAGTAAGATTGTTCTTTTTGGGTCTAGTGGGCGGAGACAGTTTGTCAGATGACCCCCAAACACTGAATTCAAGCCACAGTACGCTGTGAAGACCGTGAAGCATGGTGGTGCAAGCATCATGATATGGGGATGTTTCTCATACTACGGTGTTGGGCCTATTTATCGCATACCAGGGATCATGGATCAGTTTGAATACATCAGAATACTTGAAGAGGTCATGCTGCCTTATGCTGAAGAGGAAATTCCCTTGAAATGGGTGTTCCAACAAGACAACGACCCCAAACACACCAGTAAACGGGCGACATCTTGGTTCCAGACCAACAAGATGGACGTTATGGAGTGGCCAGCCCAATCCCCGGATCTTCATCCAATAGAAAACTTGTGGGGTGACATCAAAAATGCCGTTTCTGAGGCAAAACCAAGAAATAGAGAAGAACTGTGGAATGTGGTCCAATCATCCTGGGCTGGAATACCTGATCACAGGGGCCAGAAGTTGGGTGACTCCATGCAACACAGATGTACAGCAGTTCTCAGAAACAGTGCGACTACAACCAAATATTCATGAAGTCATTCAAAGGAAAGCAAAATCTTCAAACATTTCTCAGTTTATATAGTGAATGTTGGAGTTTGTAAAGAAGAATACAAACACGGCCATTTTTTTGAACCGTCTAATATTCACTTTTCTTCCATTTTTTTTAGAGGAACAACACAAATTTGATGTATTTTTCTTCATGTTGTGATTTGGAATAGAATGTGTCGTGTTCCCAATGCATTTGTGTGGATGGAAATAAAAGGATTAGAAGGATTATTTTGGACACAACTGTATAGATATATATAATAGATATATTTTAAATATTTTTTTTAATATATTTTGAAATATATATATTACGGCCAAAATTGTAGCATTTCAAATATATGTCAATATATTTGGGAAGAATATTTTAAAAATATAATTTCAAATATATTTTTCTTCCATGTGGGATTTTAAGTCACTGAGGCAGAGTAAGCATGCAGCAAGCGAAGTCACATCTCCTCTGCATACTTGTTTCGGATCAGCAAACAGAATGAAGCCAGAGGATCAGCATGGTACCTTTTTTCTGGAGGAAATGACTGTAATTCAGTGTTTCAGGAAACTCTTTCTGGGTTGTTTTTGAACCATATCTGCTGTTCCTTATGATGAGATCTGTAAATATTCGCCCCGTTTTGGAAGTCTAGCGGCTGTGCGCCAATCACTGCTGAACAAGCTGCTGAGATAAAATCAAAAAGCATGCCGAGCTGCTGGGTTTTCCACAGCCTATTACTCAGCAACGGCAAAAAAAGAATTTGGAAATCAAATATGATTTGTACATTATGTGCGGAGAATCCATTTATAGCGTCCAGGTATGATGGAAGAGAATTCCACAGAACACGGCGCTAATGACACCGAGGGCAGAGGAAGAAATATCATGCCGGGGTGATTGATGGATCCATAGTGATATCTGTCTTCTGTAGGTGTCACTTGGAGGAGCCGATCAGATTGTGTGCAGAATAGAAACCAACGGAGTATTCTCCCCTCAATGTATTCACAAAGTAACATTTATTATTCTGTGAAGGTTTGTCTGCATACAATGTAACAATTGTGTCCCCCCCCCCCCATCTCCCACCCATAGACCAGACTATCAGCATGCAGTGTGACAGTTATTCCTACTGTCCCCTCCCCCACAGTCACATCAGTCTCTGTACCAGAGGAGCTTACACTCTAATGTCCCCTCCCCCACAATCACATCAGTCTCTGTACCAGAGGAGCTTACACTCTAATGTCCCCTCCCCCTCAGTCCCATCAGTCTCTGTACCAGAGGAGCTTACACTCTAATGTCCCCTCCCCCGCAGTCACATCAGTCTCTGTACCAGAGGAGCTTACACTCTAATGTCCCCTCCCCCACAATCACATCAGTCTCTGTACCAGAGGAGCTTACACTCTAATGTCCCCTCCCCCTCAGTCCCATCAGTCTCTGTACCAGAGGAGCTTACACTCTAATGTCCCCTCCCCCGCAGTCACATCAGTCTCTGTACCAGAGGAGCTTACACTCTAATGTCCCCTCCCCCACAATCACATCAGTCTCTGTACCAGAGGAGCTTACACTCTAATGTCCCCTCCCCCACAGTCACATCAGTCTCTGTACAGAGGAGCTTACACTCTAATGTCCCCTCCCCCACAGTCACATCAGTCTGTGTACCAGAGGAGCTTACGCTCTAATGTCCCCTCCCCCACAGTCACGTCAATCTCTGTACCAGAGGAGCTTACACTCTAATGTCCCCTCCCCCACAGTCACATCAGTCTCTGTACCAGAGGAGCTTACACTCTAATGTCCCCTCCCCCCACAGTCCCATCAGTCTCTGTACCAGAGGAGCTTACGCTCTAATGTCCCCTCCCCCACAGTCACATCAGTCTGTGTACCAGAGGAGCTTACGCTCTAATGTCCCCTCCCCCACAGTCACATCAGTCTGTGTACCAGAGGAGCTTACACTCTAATGTCCCCTCCCCCACAGTCACATCAGTCTGTGTACCAGAGGAGCTTACACTCTAATGTCCCCTCCCCCACAGTCACATCAGTCTGTGTACCAGAGGAGCTTACACTCTAATGTCCCCTCCCCCACAGTCACGTCAATCTCTGTACCAGAGGAGCTTACACTCTAATGTCCCCTCCCCCACAGTCACGTCAGTCTGTACCAGAAGAGCTTACACTCCAATGTCCCCTCCCCCACAGTCACATCAGTCTCCGTACCACAGAAGCTTACACTCTAATGTCCCCCCCTGATATGTGGTCCAGCCCTTCTGGGTAGGGGGGCGCACGGCGGTGGGGATGAGTGGATTTTTGTTTCCCTGGAACGTCATGCAGCAGAATCCATCTTGGCCTAAATGTATGGAGTTTATATTTTATTTATATGTTATATCGCAGAAAGGAAAAAAATATTGTTTTTTTTGTTCAAAATTTTTGGCCTTTTTTTGTTTATATAATATTTTTTTTTTTTAAACCCAGCGATGGTCAAATACCACCAAAAGAAAGACCTATGTGTGAGAAAAAAATGATATAAATTTCAATTGGGTACATGGTTGCATGACCGCGCAACTGTCAATTAAAGTACTGAAGTGCCGCACAGCAAAGAAATAGCCTGGTGGGGGGGGTGGTAAAACCTTTCGGAGGGCAAGTGGTTATTCTACATTTCTACAGCTCTGACATATTGCAGAGAACTCCCCCCAGACTCCAATCTTCTTCCATAGACTGCAGTAGGTCTCAGCAGATGTTCCTCCTCCTCTGTGACACACACATTTGATCCCAATTTCATGCTCAATAAAGCTGCGGTAGAGGAGCGCGGTGTCACCGGGAACAGCACTTAACGTGTTCCCTTGTCTTTGTCTTCTCCCGCTGGGTTTGGGATAAGCAGAACTAGTGAGAGCCAATCAGAACCCATTCCTCTGACAGGAGAGGTGTGAATAGCCGGGGATTGTGGGAGAACGAGCCGACAGGCATCTGCGATGGTTCATCGACTTTATCCTTGGGGTGGGGTCTTCATATCTGAATGGACTGACACCATAACTGGTGGAACATCTGTGGGTCTGTATGGCAGTGTATGGGGGGTATACAGTGAAGGAAATGCGTATTTGCTCCCCGGCTGATGCTGAATGTTCGCCCCTCACACAGAAATGATCGGTCTAACAATGGAATGTTCGCCCCTCACACAGAAATGATCGGTCTAACAATGGAATGTTCGCCCCTCACACAGAAATGATCGGTCTAACAATGGAATGTTCGGTGTAACGCTGAGAGACAGAATACAACAACAAATTCAGCAGAAATGCGTCTAACAAATGATGACTGATCTGCATGTTCATGAGGGAAAGAAGGATTTGATCCCCTTCACAAAACATGACTTAGTACTTGGTGGCCAATCCCTTGTTGGCAATCACAGAGGTCAGACGTTTCCTGGAGTTGGCCCCCAGGTTCGCACACATCTCAGGAGGGATTTTGGCCCACTCCTCTTGGCAGATCCTCTCCAAGTCATTAAGGTTTGGTGGCTGACGTTTGGCAACTCGAACTTTCAGCTCCCTCCACAGATTTTCAATCGGATGAAGGTCTGGAGACTGGCTAGGCCACTCCAGGACCTTAATGTGCTTCTTCTTGAGCCGCTCCTTTGTTGCCTTGGCCGTGTGTTTTGGGTCATTGTCATGCTGGAACACCCATCCACCACCCATTTTCAATGCCCTGGCTGAGGGAAGAAGGTTCTCACCCAAGATTTGAGGGTACATTGCCCCGTCCATCGTCCCTTTGATGCGGTGCAGTTGTCCTGTCCCCTTAGCAGAAAAACACCCCCAAAGCAGAATGTTTCCACCACCATGTGTCACAGTTGGGATGGTGTTCTTGGGGTCATAGGCAGTATTCCTCCTCCTCCAAACACGGCGAGTTGAGTTGATGCCAAAGAGCTGGATTTTGGTCTCATCTGACCACAACACTTCCCACCAGTCCTCCTCTGCATCATTCAGATGTTCAGTGGCAGACTTCAGACGGGCCTGGACATGTGCTTTCTTGAGCAGAGGGACCTTGCGGGCACTGCAGGATTTCAGTCCTTGTCGGCGTAGTGTGTTACCAATTGTTTTCTTGGTGACTGTGGTCCCAGCTGCCTGGAGATCATTGACAAGATCCTCACGTGTAGTTCTGGGATGATTCCTCACTGTTCTCATGATCATTGACACTCCACGAGGTGAGATCTTGCACGGTGCACCAGACCTAGGGAGACTGACACTTGTTTTGTGTTTCTTCCATTTGTGAATGATTGCACCAACTGTTGTCACCTTCTCACCAAGCTGCTTGGCCATAGTTTGGTAGCCCAGTCCAGCCTTGTGTAGGTCTACCATCTTGTCCCTGACCTCCTTGGACAGCTCTTTGGTCTTTGCCATGGTGGAGAGTTTGGAATCTGATGGTTTGATGGCTCCTGTGGACAGGTGTCTGTTATACAGGTAACACAGTGAGATTACCAGCACTCCCTTTAAGAGACTGCTTCTAATCTCAGCTTGTTACCTGTATGAGAGACACCTGGGAGCCAGAAATCCTGCTGAATGATAGGGGATCAAATCCTTCTTTCCCTCATGAACATGCAGATCAGTCATCATTTGTTAGACGCATTTCTGCTGAATTTGTTGTTGTATTCTGTCTCTCAGTGTTACACCGAACATTCCATTGTTAGACCGATCATTTCTGTGTGAGGGGCGAATGTTCATCATCAGCAGGGGAGCAAATACACATATAGATATATGGCAGTGTATGAAGGTGTATAGAGGTATATGGTGGTGTTTAGCAGTACAATGCCTTGAATAAGTCTTCTTCCCCCTTGAAATGTTCCCCGTGTTGTCATGTGACAACCAGAACCATCAATGTATTTTATTGGGATTGGATGTGATGGACCGACACAAAGTGGCTCATCATTGTGAAGTGGAAGGAAAATGAGAAATGGTTTTCCACATTTGTGACCAATAAATCTGTGAAAGGCATTTGTATTCAGCCCCCTTTACTCTGATCCCCCTAACTAAAATCTAGTGGAACCAATTGCCTTCAGAAGTCACCTGATTAGTAAATAGAGTCCCCCTGTGTGTCATGTGATCTCAGTATAAATACAGCTGTTCTGTGAAGCCCTCAGAGGTTTGTTAGAGAACATTAGTGAACAAACAGCATCATGAAGGCCAAGGAACACACCAGACAGGTCAGGGATAAAGATGTGGAGAAGTGTAAAGCAGGGTTAGGTTATAAAAAAATCTCCCAAGCTTTGAGCATCTCACGGAGCACTGTGTTCAATCCATCATCCGAAAATGGAAGGAGTACGGCACAACTGCCAACCTACCAAGACATGGCCGTCCACCTAAACTGACCGGCTGAGCAAGGAGAGCATTCATCAGAGAAGCAGCCAAGAGGCCCATGGGAACTCTGGAGGAGCTGCACAGATCCACAGCTCAGGTGGGAGAATCTGTCCTCAGGACAACTATTAGTCGTGCACTCCACAAATCTGGCCTTTATGGAAGGGTGACAAGAAGAAATCCATTGCTGGAGGAAAGCTATAAGAAGTCCGGTTTGCAGTTTGTGAGAAGCCATGTGGGGGACACAGCAAACATGTGGAAGAAGATGCTCTGGTCAGAGGAGACCAAAATGGAACTTTTTGACCTAAAAGCAAAACGCTATGTTTGGTGGAAAACTAACACTGCCCATCATCCTGAACACACCATCCCCACTGTGAAACATGGTGGTGGCAGCATCATGTGGTGGGGATGCTTTTCTTCAGCAGGGGCAGGGAAGCTGGTCAGAGTTGATGGGAAGATGGATGGAGCCAAATACAGGGCAATCTTAGAAGAAAACCTGTTAGAGTCTGCAGAAGACTTGAGACCAGGGCGGAGGTTCCCCTTTCAGCAGGACAACGACCCGAAACATCCAGCCAGAGCTACGATGGAATGGTTCAGATCAAAGCATCTTCATGTGTTAGAATGGCCCAGTCACAGTCCAGACCCAAATCCAATGGAGAATCTGTGGCCAGACCTGAAAATTGCTGTTCCCAGACGCTCTCCATCCAATCTGACAGAGCTTGAGGGATTCTGCAAAGAAGAATGGGCAGAAATGTCCCTCTCTAGATGTGCAAAGAGACATCCCCCAAAAGTCTTGCAGCTGGAATTGCCGCCAAAGGGGGTCCTACAAAGTATTGACTCCGGGGGGTTCGAATACAAATACCGCCACACTTTTCACAGATTTATTGGTCACAAATGTTGGAAACCATTTCTCATTTTCCTTCCACTTCACAATTATGTGCCACTTTGTGTCGGTCCATCACATCCAATCCCAATAAAATACATTGTCACATGACAACATGGGGGACATTTCAAGGGGGGAGGGGGAATACATTGTAACATGACAACATGGAGGACATTTCAAAGGGTGTGAAGACTTTTTCAAGGCACTGTAACAGTGTATGGAGGCATGTATGGAAATGTACAGAGATGTAGGATAGTGTATGGGGGTATATAAAAAGTACAGACGCTCAAAAACGTTACCACCAAAAGAAGTCCCCCCATAACCACCTCACCAATGTGTGGCCCCCCAAGGCAGCTGATCAGAAGGTTATTTATATGATGATATCACGAGGGACATTTCTTGCTGAGCGAGCACCAGGCGGTAAATTGCTTACTTGGCATGTACACGGAAGGTGAACATTTTCACGGGGATGATACGTCTTCTGGGGAATGTTCTGAGAAACCAGAGCCATACAACCACACCGAGATCTTTTCCGGAACACCGGAGTAACGCCGTGCCGTCAACACATCCTGAATTTGTAATTAGCCATGTGCCCCGCCGTACCTCTGCCGAGAGCATGTAACGGGTGGAGTGGGAATCCTGGACCGAGCATAAGTGCTGAGATGGTGAGATGAACCCAACGCAGCGTCAGCCATTTCACTTTCCACATGGCCGGGCCCATCTCTGGGGTCCCCGGGGAGCCTCGGAAGGAGATGGAGGAGCTTCTGTCAATTTATTTGTAAAACACAAAGCCAGCGACTTTGGCGTCCCAGATTAAATGACTGCCGTGCCCTAGATTCCCAACTAGAACACGGCTTGTTCGTGCTTCTTCTTTTCGTAATCGCCGGAGCAAAATGTTGCAAGAGAAGCTAGACTTGCTACGGGTTATGAAATCCATCTTGGTGGAGGACAGAAGAACCACAAAAAAAAGTATTTCTATCCCCCAGGGAATGTCAACGCGTTTGGGTTTCTTCAGGGCTGTGAACAAATTGGGGTCGGGTCTACACCAACAATAAACTGACTAAGGAGTTATTAAAATTTAAAATCCATAATCATGTAGCTTTTCTCAACCAGGGTTCCTTGACACCCTAGGGTTCCTCCAAAGGATACTAGGGGTTACTTAAAAGCCTAGGGTTCCTCCAAAGGATGCTAGGGGTTCCTTAAAAGCCTAGGGTTCCTCCAAAGGATGCTAGGGGTTCCTTGAAACCCTAGGGTTCCTCCAAAGGATGCTAGGGGTTCCTTGAATCCCTAGGGTTCCTCCAAAGGATACTAGGGGTTCCTTGAAACCATAGGGTTTCTTTCAAAGGATACTAGGGGTTCCTTGAAACCCTAGGGTTCCTCCAGAGGATACTAGGGGTTCCTTGAATCCCTAGGGTTCCTCCAAAGAATACTAGGGGATCCTTGAAACCCTCCGGTTCCTCCAAAGTATACTAGGGGATCCTTGAAACCCTACGGTTCCTTCAAAGGATACTAGTGGTTCTTTGAAACCCTAGGGTTCCTCCAAAGGATGCTAGGAGTTCCTTGAAACCCTAGGGTTCCTCCAAAGGATGCTAGGGGTTCCTTGAAAGCCTAGGGTTCCTCCAAAGGATACTAGAGGTTCCTTGAAACCCTAGGGTTCCTCCAAAGGATACTAGGGGTTCCTTGAAAGCCTAGAATTCCTCCAAAGAATACTAGGGGTTCCTGGAAACCCTAGGGTTCCTCCAAAGGAAAAAGATACTAGTGGTTCCTTGAAACCCTAGGGTTCCTCCAAAGGATACTAGGGGTTCCTTGAAACCATAGGGTTTCTTTCAAAGGATGCTAGGGGTTCCTTGAAACCCTAGGGTTCCTCCAGAGGATACTAGGGGTTCCTTGAATCCCTAGGGTTCCTCCAGAGGATGCTAGGGGTTCCTTGAAAGCCTAGGGTTCCTCCAAAGTATACTAGGGGATCCTTGAAACCCTACGGTTCCTCCAAAGGATACTAGTGGTTATTTGAAACCCTAGGGTTCCTCCAAAGGATGCTAGGAGTTCCTTGAAAGCCTAGGGTTCCTCCAAAGGATACTAGAGGCTCCTTGAAACCCTAGGGTTCCTCCAAAGGATACTAGGGGTTCCTTGAAAGCCTAGGGTTCCTCCAAAGAATACTAGGGGTTCCTGGAAACCCTAGTGTTCCTCCAAAGGAAAAGGATACTAGTGGTTCCTTGAAACCCTAGGGTTCCTCCAAAGGATACTAGGGGTTCCTTGAAACCATAGGGTTCCTCCAAAGGATACTAGTGGTTCCTTGAAACCCTAGGGTTCCTCCAAAGGATGCCAGGGGTTCCTTGAAACCCTAGGGTTCCTCCTGAGGATGATAGGGGTTCCTTAAAACCCTAGGGTTCCTCCAGAGGATGCTAGGGGTTCCTTGAAAGCCTAGGGTTCCTCCAGAGGATGCTAGGGGTTCATTGTGCTTTGTGACTTTCAAGTAAGTTCCCACTGACACCAATTATCTCTTAAGCTATCTGTAAGGGGGAATCCTTCCCCATGACCACAAATGTATAGAGAATTCTTCCCACTGACCATAATATTAACGTAATATTAACGTAGCCCCGTAGGGGCCACTGAATTTGATGGGTCTCCCTAAGCTCTGCACGGCCAGGCAACGTCCATTTTCCACATCTTAGTCAGTAAAAGAGTCCTTGAGCTTGGTTTTGTTGTTTTTCTTCAGGGGTGAACAATGTGGATGGGTTCGAGGGGTTCAAGGGGTTTATGGGATGCCCAAGGAACTGTAAAACTTTGAGGAAAACTTCTCAGCAAACACTGTACACTGCACAAAAAATGTGGACCAAAAAGTAGCAACTGTCTCTTTAAGGAGAGCTGATGTCCCCTTTGTTGTACCTCCTCAGACCCCAGACAAATCCTTCCTCTTCACCCGGCTGTCCTGAGGATATCCCTGGGCAAGGGATTCCAAGATCTGCAGTTAAATCATCCCGGATGAGGACTAGTTGGGTCTTGCACCTGACCGCCTTCTCCCTTCTCTGGCCCAGGGGGTGTAGGAGTATTCACACTGTCCTGTCCTGTCAGCACGGTGGGTTGTAGCTGCTTTCAGGATTTATGTTGGGTTGGCTCCTTCCCTGCTGACGGGATTTCCTGCCTAGGAGATGGTGGTACAGTAGAGATCCTTCCATCTAGGACCAGCCTGTAGGAAGTCCGCCCTCCCTGGGGCCCCCTCCCAGCCTCTACTCTCCAGTACCTTCTTTCAGCCCATCTTCTGCCTGAACACAACAACTCCCTCTGCCCAGGCTCTGCCACATTTAAGGGTTGAGCTTAGCCACCATGTCTGGCCTCCTAAACATACAAATCTAGGTTTCCATCCTTCCTCCGCCCATCTTCTATAAAGCTCCTCCAGTTTCTAGAAGGGTTGGGAGGGCTCTAGAAGTCCCGACCTGTAGAGTCTCCCAGCCCGTCCTGGGGTGACCTCTCTACCTCACTCCGTCTCAAGGAACCCCCATTATTGATTATTTTAAGGGTTCTTCCATCTTTAAAAGGTTGAGAAAGGCCGATCTAATTATTCATTCTACGTTCGTAAAAATTTATGTAAATCGCATATTTAAAGCATTAATTAAAAAAAAATCTATTTTATCGATTTAACGACTTTCTGTCCAGCTGTTGAATAAAACGGGTTGGATGGTTAGAGGCTTGCTAGAAGCCTGGGATGAATCAGGGAGTGCGGTAGAGAGGTCAACTCAGGACAGGCTGGGAGGCTCTATAGGTCAGGGTTTCTGGAGCTCTCCACCCTTCCAGAAACTTGAAGGGGCAGAGGAGGGGAGGAGGCCCAGATTTGCATGTTTACGGGAACTTGACCAATCCCCAGGCCGGAGACCGGGCATGGTGGGATGAATCAGGGAGTGAGGTAGAGAGGTTACCTCAGGACAGGCTGGGAGGCTCTATAGGTCAGGGTTTCAGGAGCTCTCCTCCCTTCCAAAAACTTGGAGGGGCAGAGGAGGCCCAAATTTGCACGTTTACGGGAACTTGACCAATCCCCAGGCTGGAGACCAGGCATGGTGACCAAGGACAACCCTTAAATGTGACACAGCCTGTGCAGTAGGGGAGTTGGGTGGAAGATGGACTGAGAGAAGGCTGGAGTGTGGAGCCTACCTACAGGCAGGTCACTGGAAGTGAGGATCTCCACTGTCCAAAGTCTCCTAGGGAGGACATCCTAAGCTTCATGGAAGGAGCCAGCCCAGAGAAAGGCCTGAAGGCATCCACCAACCCACCAAGCTGACAGGACAGTTCAGTGGGAGTACTCCTACACCCCCTGGGCTGGATATCGGGAGAGGGTGGTCAGGTGCAAGACCCAACTAGTAGTCCTCATCGGGGCTACTTCATTGCTAGATCTTGGAATCCCTTGCCCAGGGATGCCCTCGGTGCAGCTGGGTGACGACGAAGGATTCATCTGGGGTCTGAGGAGGTACATCAAGGGGACTTTAGACCCCTTAAAGGGACAGTTGCTATTTTTGTGGATCTACAGAGTTCCTCGGGCATCCAATATACCCCTAACAGTGTTCTTGATCACCACCTCACTAGTCCCGAAATCATGGCCACTGATAATTCAGTAGAGCCGGCCCTCCTGTACTGGGCCTGGACCCCATCAGTTCAAAAGGGGGGCCCGGGCACCTGCCGAGCAGGTACCGCTTTAGTGCTGACACTTGTGACTCTTGTGGCTCCTCCTGCAGTTCTTCCGGCTTCTCCTCCTCTTTCTCCCTCTAGCTGTGCTGCAGAGGGATTGGTTATAGAATCTGCACCCCCCTTCCAGCTGCTGTTGGGCCCCTCAGTGTGCCCCCTCCCCCCATCACCTGCAGTACTGTTGGCTTCCCTCCTCTCCCGCCGACTGTCGTGGCACACAGGGGGATTGTTTTGGAGATCGGGGGGGCCCTTCATTTTTTGTTCACTGTCCGGTGCAGGGGTGGACTGACAATTCATGGGGCCCCTGGGCAATATGGGATCATGGGGCCCCTTTGTCCTTGCCCAAACTCAAAACACACACAAAAAAGCCTATAAAAGGTACCAGGGGCATTTCATGGGGCCCCCTACTGTCCCCGGGCCTTCGGGCAGTGCCTGAGTGCTCGAATGGTCAGTCCGCCCCTGGTCCGGTGCAGAGGAAGGGACTGATATATCCGTGTCTTCAGTCTTTCCCTGTCACATCAGGGGGTCTGTTTAGACCCTGATATTTCATCAGAACACCCCCCCCCCCCAACAGGGCAGTATAAAAAAAATGAATATATATATATATATATCAATCAATAAATAAATAAAAAATCAAATTCTAAAAAATTTAAAAAAAAAAATTAAATTCTAAAATAACTAAATAAAAATGTTAAAATTCTAAAAAAAAAATTGTAAAAATAAATAAATAAAATATTAAAATTCTAACAAAAAAAAATCTAAAAATAAATAAATAAAATATTAAAATTCGAACAAAAAAAAAATGGGGTGGGGTAGCTGTACAGAGAGGCAGGATCTGTAGGAGGAGTTCTGTCCTCCTCCCTGCTGCCAGACTGCTGAGACCAAGAGAAGTGGAGACAAGGGGGTGCTGCGGCTGCACAGAGAGGCAGGATCTGTAGGAGGAGTTCAGTCCTCCTCCCTGCTGCCAGACTGCTGAGACCAAGAGAAGTGGAGACAAGGGGGTGCTGCGGCTGCACAGAGAGGCAGGATCTGTAGGAGGAGTTCTGTCCTCCTCCCTGCTGCCAGACTGCTGAGACCAAGAGAAGTGGAGACAAGGGGGTGCTGCGGCTGCACAGAGAGGCAGGATCTGTAGGAGGAGTTCTGTCCTCCTCCCTGCTGCCAGACTGCTGAGACCAAGAGAAGTGGAGACAAGGGGTTGCTGCAGCTGCACAGAGAGGTGCAGGATCTGTAGGAGGAGTTCTGTCCTCCTCCCTGCTGCCAGACTGCTGAGACCAAGAGAAGTGGAGACAAGGGGGTGCTGCGGCTGCACAGAGAGGCAGGATCTGTAGGAGGAGTTCTGTCCTCAAATTCAATTTTTTTTTTAGTCCTCTACATAAAAAAAGAAAATATAAAACCCGACTCCATCGCTGGTATAGAAGGGAGACAGGTCCTCTTCTGTGCCGTCAGCCCTGACAGCCAGCCACGGGTATTGGGAACCAGTGCAGAGCGCGCTTCAACCTTTTCAAAGGTCAGACACCGCCGAGGGGCCGGTAGATGTCACGCGGCAGAAGGGGGGGCGAGAGTCGGTGAGATCTGCGGGTCAAGGCTCACCGCGTCCATCGATATTCCGGCATCCTGAAACCGCCACCACGAGGGAGTTCTTAAAGGGTTAGTCCACCCAAAGCCGATGCTTCCTCTTCTCCGGCATCCTGAAACCACCACCACGAGGGAGTTCTTAAAGGGTTAGTCCACCCAAAGCCGATGGTTCCTCTTCTCCGGCATCCTGAAACCACCAGTTCAGGAGTTCTTAAAGGGTTAGTCCACCCCAAAGCCTATGCTTCCTCTTCTCCGGCATCCTGAAACCGCCACCACGAGAGAGTTCTTGAAAATATGCCAAGAACATTCGATTCCAAAAGAAAATACTCCACGAACCTACGAGAGAAATGATTGATAATATCCCACCCTGGCCGGTCCACTTGGTCAGATCGAAGCTGTTTGGAAGTTATTGTTTGAAGATTCGATCATTTTGTTTGAATCATACATCCATCGGAATAAAAAAAAAAAAAAAAAAGGAAGTGGGTGTGGCCAATAACACTGCTTTCATCTCGCCCTTCTGCAGATTTTCCCCCCTTCCTGACCAGGCCATTTTTTTTTGCATTACGGCGCTGCGTTACTTTAACTGACAACTGCGCGGTCATGCAACACCGCACCCAGATGAAATTTGTGTCCTTTTTTTCCCCACGAATACAGCTTTCTTTCGATGGTAATTGATCGCCTGTGAGGTTTTAAAATTTTGGAAAAAAAAAAACAAAAATATTTTTGACTTTTTGCTATCAAACATGTCCAGTAAATTTTTTTTTTTATAAATCGAATTTCGTCATAAATTTCACCCAAAATGTATCCCGCTCCGTGTCTTCGCTAAAAAAAAAAATCCTGATACTTGTAAATTAATTGGTTTACGTGAAAGTTATAGCGTCTACAAATGGCGGTATAGATAATGGAATTTTATTTTTTTTATTTGTACTAGTTATGGCGGCGATCAGTGACTTATAGCGGGACTGCGGCGGGAATTCTGACACTGGGGGGAGGGGACTGACTTGGTATCACTGACATTCCCAGTGACACCAATTTAGTGATCAGTGCTAATAAAAAGCACTGACGCTGTACTAATGGAACTGGGCAGAAAGGGGTTAACATGAGGGGCGATCAAAGGGTTAACTGTGTGCTGTGTGTGAGCTTCACTGTGCGCATGCTGCTATGCAGAGCCATACAAAGCAGCGTGCAGGAGCAGACAGGGGAGAGAACTGTATTGTTTACAAACAGCTCCCCCACCAATCGGAGATGCTCGGTAATCAGCCGGTAATCGGCCGGGACCCAGTGATTGACAGCTGAGGCCGCGAATGGCGCGCTCCCAACCCGGGACTGCAAAATCACATATATCCATGATATTGCACACCCGTGCCGCCGTGTCGCGGTACTTCTGCTCTAGGGCGGACGGGAAGCAAGTTTTTGCTACATATAGTCGTTCCGTTGTTTCTGCGTGGGCGGAGTTTCGTTGGCGCGGCACACCGCAACCCTTGGGCTGCACTCACACCTTAATATCGGGAATGTGCGAAAAAACGGCGCCATGCTTCCTACGCGTTTTGCGCACGCGCGTCTCAGGGCAGCCCTACGTGCAACAATTGTGTCAAAGAAGCCCCTGCAGCTTTTTCTTGCTGCGCTTTGCACACTCGTGCACGCTCCTGTGCGCACGTGCATTTCTGCGCCTTTTCATGCGTGTAGCGCAGCCCCAAGGAACATGGAAAAGGACGCCGTGCGCATGGAGAGTGTGAAAATGCACGCGCTAGCAGATGCGCGGTAATCATGAATGGCGATCAGGGGCAGCGCGCTTCTTTGCACGTGTTCCCAACCTGCCTTAGGCGGGGGCGGCAAAACCGCAAATCGATCTCCCGATTTTACTACCCCATGCACATCAGAAAAAGATCTACCGTAGGTTTCGGTTAGCAGGGAACATCGCCCCGGTGGCACCCACAAGAAGAGGAAGCATCGGCTTTGGGGTGAACTAACCCTTTAAGAACTCCCTCGTGGTGGTGGTTTCAGGATGCCGGAGAGGAGGAACCATCGGCTTTGGGTGGACTAACCCTTTAAGAACTCCCTTGTGGTGGCGGTTTCAGGATGCCGGAGAAGAGGAAGCATCGGCTTTGGGTGGACTAACCCTTTAAGAACTCTCTCGTGGTGGCGGTTTCAGGATGCCGGAGAGGAGGAACCATCGGCTTTGGGTGGACTAACCCTTTAAGAACTCCCTCGTGGTGGCGGTTTCAGGATGCCGGACAAGAGGAAGCATAGGCTTTGGGGTGGACTAACCCTTTAAGAACTCTCTCGTGGTGGCGGTTTCAGGATGCCGGAGAAGAGGAAGCATGGGCTTTGGGGTGGACTAACCCTTTAAGAACTCCTGAACTGGTGGTTTCAGGATGCCGGAGAAGAGGAACCATCGGCTTTGGGTGGACTAACCCTTTAAGAACTCCCTCGTGGTGGCGGTTTCAGGATGCCGGAGAGGAGGAACCATCGGCTTTGGGTGGACTAACCCTTTAAGAACTCCCTCGTGGTGGCGGTTTCAGGATGCCGGAGAAGAGGAAGCATCGGCTTTGGGTGGACTAACCCTTTAAGAACTCCCTCGTGGTGGCGGTTTCAGGATGCCGGAGAAGAGGAAGCATCGGCTTTGGGGTGGACTAACCCTTTAAGAACTCCCTCGTGGTGGCGGTTTCAGGATGCCGGAGAAGAGGAAGCATGGGCTTTGGGGTGGACTAACCCTTTAAGAACTCCTGAACTGGTGGTTTCAGGATGCCGGAGAAGAGGAACCATCGGCTTTGGGTGGACTAACCCTTTAAGAACTCCCTCGTGGTGGCGGTTTCAGGATGCCGGAGAGGAGGAACCATCGGCTTTGGGTGGACTAACCCTTTAAGAACTCCCTCGTGGTGGCGGTTTCAGGATGCCGGAGAAGAGGAAGCATCGGCTTTGGGTGGACTAACCCTTTAAGAACTCCCTCGTGGTGGCGGTTTCAGGATGCCGGAGAAGAGGAAGCATCGGCTTTGGGGTGGACTAACCCTTTAAGAACTCCCTCGTGGTGGCGGTTTCAGGATGCTGGAATATCGATGGACGCAGTGAGCCTTGACCCGCAGATCTCACCGACTCTCGCCCCCCCTTCTGCCGCGTGACATCTACCGGCCCCTCGGCGGTGTCTGACCTTTGAAAAGGTTGAAGCGCGCTCTGCACTGGTTCCCAATACCCGTGGCTGGCTGTCAGGGCTGACGGCACAGAAGAGGACCTGTCTCCCTTCTATACCAGCGATGGAGTCGGATTTGATATTTTCTTTTTTTATGTAGAGGACTAAAAAAAAAATTGAATTTGTTTCGAGGTTTGCTACCTATATAACATAGGGATATCTTGCATACCCAGCAGGTGGCGCTCTCAGCTACATTTCGCATGTTTTGCCGGATCCTACTTGTCTCCATTGCTAAAAAAAGAACTCTTGTTTACAACCAGCAGGTGGTGTTCTCAGCTACCATTCACATGTTTTTCCAGATTCTACTTGTCTGCATTGCTGAAAAAAGACTTGTTTACAACCAGCATGTGGCGTTCTCAGCTACCGTTCACATGGTTTTCCAGATCTTACTTGTCTGCACTGCTGAAAAAAAGGCTGTTGTTTACAACCAGTAGGTGGCGCTCTCAGCTACCGTTCACATGGTTTTCCAGATCCTACTTGTCTGCATTGCTGAAAAAAGGCTGTTGTTTACAACCAGTAGGTGGCGCTCTCAGCTACCGTTCACATGTTTTTTCCAGATCCCACTCAGCTGCATTGCTGAAAAAAGACTGTTGTTTGCAACCAGCAGGTGGAGCTCTGAGCTACCGTTCAAATGTTTTGCCAAATCCTACTTGTCTGCATTACTGAAAAAAGAACTGTTTACAACCAGTAGGTGGCGCTCTCAGCAACCGTTTCCATGTTTTTTTCCAGATCCCACTTGGCTGCATTGCTGAAAAAAGAACTGTTGTTTACAACAAGCAGGTGGAGCTCTGAGCTACCGCTCATGTTTTCCCAGATCCTACTTGTCTGCATTGCTGAAAAAAGGTTGTTGTTTACAACCAGCAGGTGGCGCTCTCAGCTACCTTCACATGTTTTGCCGAATCCTACTTGGCTGCATTGCTGAAAAAAGGCTGTTGTTTACAACCAGCAGGTGGCGCTCTCAGCTACTATTCACGTGTTTTTTCAGATCCTACTTGTCTGCATTGCTGAAAAAAGACTGTTGTTTACAACCAGCATGTGGCGCTCTTAGCTACTATTCATGTGTTTTTCCAGATCCTACTTGTCTGCACTGCTGAAAAAAGACTGTTGTTTACAACCAGCAGGTGGCGCTCTTAGCTACCATTCACATGTTTTGCCGGATCCTACTTGTCTGCATTGCTGAAAAAAGACTGTCGTTGCTTCATAGCTCATGCTGCACTTACAGAATCAGCGTAGTGGCTCCTCCCCATTGAGAGCTTTGACTCCTCCCCATCTCTCTTTCTACCAGCCTGTCTGTAAGAAGCTTCAATCAGAAAGAGACAGTCTGAAGGCAAGCAGTTTCTGTTCATCAACTGGCTGGAGGACGTCTCGCATCATCTACCCCCTTCCTCCCCAGCCTGACTGTCTCTGGTCCGCCCCTTTCATTCGCTGGATTGCAGTTGGACTCCCGGCGTCACATGTGGGCGTTACGATGCAAATACAGTCTGCCTAGGAATGCCCACTCCTCCAAACAGATACCTGCCCATCAAGGCATAACCCCTCCCTCTACTTGCATCAGAACTGAGGGATCTTGAGAGGAGTACAACCCTTCCCACCAGCCATGATCTGCATAGAGCAGCACAGGGACCCAGTGATGACATCACTGGGTGTGGTCCTCAGGCCTGCCCTGAAATCTAGGGGGAGGATGTGTGGCCAGCAGGTTCCTTCTTCCCCTGTCCCTGGGGGAGGGTCTCTTTTCGGAAGAGCCCCGTGACTTAGTACTTGATGGTCGTCTTTGGCTAGCCACACGGAAAGGGGTCCGCCAGGCCTTTTGGCTAGGTGGACCATGTGGAAACCTTTGTCCCTGTCAGGAGCCTTGCATCCCAGGGGATCAGGGTAGAGGTTCTGGTGGTTCTGGTAAATGGCTGGAAAATGGACCCCTTTCCCGGGCCTTCTTTGGGGTCAGACAAGGCTGCCCTCTCTTTACCTCGGAATCCAGACGGAATCCGGAGATCAGAGGGATCAAAGCACCGAGACCAGACAGCAGAGAAGTGAAGTGCTCACTCTACATGGACGACGTCATGGCGTTCTGTGCTGACCAGCATTCCATCCATTTGCTGGTCCAGACCTGCGAGGACTTTGGCCAAGCTTCGGGGGCAAATGTCAACTGCGGGAAGTCAGAAATGATGCTCTTCGAAAAGTTGTTCCTGCCTTCTTCTGCATCCATCCCTTCCAGCTTCAAAAGGGCTTCATCAAAATTTTGGGAGTCTGGTGTAGAGCTGAGGGTGCAGCCCTGAAGTCTTGGGAGCAAATATTCGGACTTTGGAGCCTCTGAGAACTTACCATCGAGGGGAAGACGCTGGTACTCTGCAGCGAGATTCTCCCTGTGTTGCAGAACCTCTCCCAGGCCTGGCCCCCCATGGGTCAACACCTTCAAGGCCCTGTTTTACTTCATCTGGGGCTCCAAGATGGACAGAGTGAAGCGGGCAGTCATGTTCAAGGAGCCCCTCAAAGGCGGTGAGGGGTGGGCCTGACCACCACTCAACTGAGGGTGTTATTTGCCTGCAACTGCATTCGCAGGACTGAACAGAACCAGGGACTCACCAGGTCACCTTTTACCCCTCAAGAGGTCCCTCCGAGGAGTCAAATAGAACAGCTCCATCCTCTACAAAATGTCATGTTTACAGTATGGTACAGGCTAGCACACAAATACATCACCCCACCAGCCATGATCTGCATGAACTGGGCGTAATAAAAGGTATGTCACGAAAATGAGAAGGTCGTTACTTAAAAACCTCAGTAGAATATTGAATGGGGGAGGGAGGGAATTAAATTATATAATAAAATATAATGGAATAAAATTATATATATAATATTAAAACTAAAAATATAATTTATTAAAAATATAATACATAAAAAATATATATATATATACACACACATAAACTTTTATATATATATATATATATATATAAACTAAAAATATGATTTATTAGAAATAAAAATACAACAATTAAAAAAAAACAGGGAGTGAAAAATTACAATAAAATATAAATATATAGATATAATTAAATAAATATATATAATAAAAATAAAAACTAAAAATATAATTTAGTAAAAAAAAAATATATATATATGCAGTATGTCACGAAAATGAAAAGGTCGTTACTTAAAAACCTCAGTAGAATATTGAATGGGGGAGGGAGGGGCAAGGAATTAAATTATATAATAAAATATAATGGAGTAAAATTATACATATACATATAATATATACATATACATACACTCACCTCCTAAACGACATCTCTGACTGGATGTCGCTCCATTTCCTCAAGCTCAACCTCTCCAAAACCGAGCTTCTCGTCTTCCCCCCAGCCCGTGCCCCCCCCCCCCCCCCCATTCTATCCATCACTACCAACAACACCACCATCAATCCCGCCCCGCAAGCCAAGGTCCTTGGCGTCATTCTGGACTCTAACCTCTCCTTTCAACCTCATGTCAAATCTCTCACAAACACATGCAGGCTCCACCTCCGCAACATCTCCGAGATACGCTCCTTCCTTACCCCAGACACCACTAAACTACTTGTACACTCCCTGATTATCTCACGCCTGGACTACTGCAACTCCCTCCTCACCGGCCTACCCCAGTGCAGGCTCTCCCCGCTTCAGACCATCCTGAACTCAGCTGCCAGACTCATCCACCTCACCAGCCGCTCCACCTCTGCCACCCCCCTCTGCCTCTCCCTCCACTGGCTCCACCCCCCTCTGCCTATCCCTCCACTGGCTCCACCCCCCCTCTGCTTATCCCTCCACTGGCTCCCTATCGCCCAACGCATCAAATTCAAACTACTCACTCTGACCTACAAAGCCATTCACAACACTGCCCCTAACTACCTCACCAACCTGATTCCCAAGTACCACCCTACCCGTACCCTTCGCTCTTCACAGGACCTCCTTCTATCTTGCTCCCTGGTCTCCTCCTCCCACACACGACTGCAAGACTTCTCCAGGTCCTCCCCCATCCTCTGGAACTCACTACCCCAATCCATCGGACTGTCACCTTCCCTCCTCACCTTCAGGCGCTCCCTGAAAACCCACCTCTTCAGGGAAGCCTACCCCACCCTCACCTAACAGCCGCTGCCCTTCCCTCCTCCTACCACTCCATCCCCCCACAGCCATTTCCTCCTGTACCTCTACCCCCTCCCTCCTAGATTGTAAGCTCGAAAGAGTAGGGTCCTCTTACCCCTCGTGTACTGTTTGATGTTACTGTAATGTTTCATGTATTGTCCCCCTCTATTGTACAGCGCTGAGCAAACCCTTTGGCGCTATATAAACTCGATAAATAAATAAATATATATATATATAATATTAAAACTAAAAATATAATTTATTAAAAATAAAAATATAATACATAAAGTGTATATATATATATCTATATCTATATATATATATATATACACACACACAAACATTTATATATATATATATATATATATATATAAAAACTAAAAATATGATTTATTAGAAATAAAAATAAGATTAAAAAAAAACAGGGAGTAAAAAATTACAATAAAATATAAATATATAGATATAATTAAATAAATATATATAATAAAAATAAAAGCTAAAAATATAATTTAGTAAAAAAAAAAAAAAATATATATATATATATGCAGTATGTCACGAAAATGATAAGGTCGTTACTTAAAAACCTCAGTAGAATATTGAATGGGGGAGGGAGGGGCAAGGAATTAAATTATATAATAAGATATAATGGAATAAAATTATATATATATATATATATATATATAATATTAAAACTAAAAATATAATTTATTAAAAATAAAAATATAGTACATAAAAATATATATCTATATATATATATATATATATATATATATATATATATATACACACACACACAAACTTTTATATATATATATATATATATATATATATATATATATATAAAAAAACTAAAAATATGATTTATTAGAAATAAAAATACAATTAAAAAAAAACAGGGAGTAAAAAATTACAATAAAATATAAATATATAGATATAATTAAATAAATATATATAATAAAAATAAAAGCTAAAAATATAATTTAGTAAAAAAAAAAAAAAATATATATATATATATATATACAGTATGTCACGAAAATGATAAGGTCGTTACTTAAAAACCTCAGTAGAATATTGAATGGGGGAGGGAGGGGCAAGGAATTAAATTATATAATAAGATATAATGGAATAAAATTATATATATATATATATATATATAATATTAAAACTAAAAATATAATTTATTAAAAATAAAAATATAGTACATAAAAATATATATCTATATCTATATCTATATATATATACACACACACAAACATTTATATATATATAAAAACTAAAAATATGATTTATTAGAAATAAAAATACAACAATTAAAAAAATCAGGGAGTGAAAAATTACAATAAAATATAACTATATACATAAAATAACAAATATGGGCAGAGTAAATGTCATCTTTAAATGAATTTCTACAGGCTAGCAGAGGAATAGATCGCCCAACAACTGATCCGAATACATTAGTGATTCCCGGATGAAGCCGACATTCTGTAAGTTCTGTATTTTTTCCTTCCTCTGGACCGCCGTTGTCACGCTCTGTATCTGGCCGGATTTCCCGTCTTCTCGCGCTCAGATTTAGAGCACATTAATGGGATTCCTTTACCGTCCGCTGAATTTAGCGCACTTCACGCCGCGCTCATTTGAATAGGAAACGTTTCTGATTCGTGTGATTTTATTAAAGATTTACCAGCGCTCCGCTGAGGGCCAATGAAACATTCACCACAACACCAACTCAAGCTGGACCCCCCGAGGGCCACACCACTGAATGCAGAGATGAAACACGTTCCGTATATGGGAGGCTCTTACCTGCCACAGGAGTTGTATTTCTGTCCATCCAGTCCTGAGATTTACACAGCTCTGCCACACAGCGCTGTATTTCCCATCATGTCTGTGGTTTCATGCCCCCCCCACTGCATGCAGTGAAGGGTTAATAGCCCTGCATTGTATGTAGTGACACCAATGGAAGAAGAGAGCTCAGGAGCCGGCTGGAGCGGGGGTAAGGAGGAAGGCAAGGGCTACAGTTTTTTCATCTCCCCCCCCCCCAGACTACAAGCATTTAACCCTTGCAGTGGAGGGGGGGGGGTGATTTTTTTTATCTATACACTCTATAAAGCACAGAATTTGGTGCCCCCCCCGGTGATATCGGCCGTGGGCACTCACTTACCACTTTTGGCATGACAGAGGTGATGGCATCTTTGATGGCCGTCCGGAGGTGAGAGAGGTCGATGACAGAGCCGAGGGTCAGCAGAGCGTCCTGGAAGAGAGAAATGACAACGTCACTGAAAATCGCAGCCTGGGGGGGGGGGGGGGAGACGCAGCTCAACGCACACACAGGAGCCAAATCACTCAGATGATCTATAACAATTGTATGACACCCCCCGAGAGGGAGGGGGACACCACTCACAACAGGCTGCAGTCATGCCACCCATGCCACTGACACCACCCCCCTCTCTGTGGACCTCACCAGAGCTCCTCCACCTCCTGATGACAGAGCCGGCACTCCCCTCGCAAGCCTGATTTCTCATGTAGAATAACTTGGTGTCAGTGGCTGGATTCTGGTACTTGGTGTCAGTGGATGGATTCTGGTACTTGGTGTCAGTGGCTGGATTCTAGTACTTGGTGTCAGTGGCTGGATTCTGGTACTTGGTGTCAGTGGTTGGATTCTGGTACTTGGTGTCAGTGGATGGATTATAATACTTGGTGTCAGTGGTTGGATTCTGGTACTTGGTGTCAGTGGTTGGATTCCGGTACTTGGTGTCAGTGGATGGATTCTGGTACTTGGTGTCAGTGGATGGATTCTGGTACTTGGTGTCAGTGCTTGGATTTTGGTACTTGGTGTCAGTGGTTGGATTCTGGTACTTGGTGTCAGTGGATGGATTATAATACTTGGTGTCAGTGGTTGGATTCTGGTACTTGGTGTCAGTGGTTGGATTCCGGTACTTGGTGTCAGTGGATGGATTCTGGTACTTGGTGTCAGTGGATGGATTCTGGTACTTGGTGTCAGTGGTTGGATTTTGGTACTTGGTGTCAGTGGATGGATTATAATACTTGGTGTCAGTGGTTGGATTCTGGTACTTGGTGTCAGTGGTTGGATTCTAGTACTTGGTATCAGTGGTTGGATTCCGGTACTTGGTGTCGGTGGTTGGATTATAATACTTGGTGTCAGTGGTTGGATTCTGGTACTTGGTATCAGTGGATGGATTCTGGTACTTGGTGTCAGTGGATGGATTATAATACTTGGTGTCAGTGGTTGGATTCTGGTATGTGGTGTCAGTGGTTGGATTTTGGTACTTGGTGTCAGTGGGGGGATTCTGGTACTTGGTGTCAGTGGATGGAATCTGGTACTTGGTGTCAGTGGTTGGATTCCGGTACTTGGTGTCAATGACTGGATTCTGGTACTTGGTGTCAGTGGATGGATTATGATACTTGGTGTCAGTGGTTGGATTCTGGTACTTGGTGTCAATGACTGGATTCTGGTACTTGGTGTCAGTGGATGGATTATGATACTGGGTGTCAGTGGTTGGATTCTGGTACTTGGTGTCAGGGGATGGATTCCAATACTTGGTGTCAGTGGATGGATTCTGGTACTTGGTGTCAATGGTTGGATTCTGGTACTTGGTGTCAGTGGGGGGATTCTGGTACTTGGTGTCAGTGGGTGGATTCTGGTACTTGGTGTCAGTGGTTGGATTCTGGTACTTGGTGTCAGTGGTTGGATTCTGGTACTTGGTGTCAGTGGATGGATTCCGGTACTTGGTGTCAGTGGTTGGATTCTGGTACTTGGTGTCAGTGGATGGATTCTGGTACTTGGTGTCAGTGGATGGATTCTGGTACTTGGTGTCAGTGGGTGGATTCCGATACTTGGTGTCAATGGGTGGATTTTGGTACTTGGTGTCAGTGGTTGGATTCCGGTACTTGGTGTCAGTGGGTGGATTCTGGTACTTGGTGTCAGTGGGTGGATTCTGGTACTTGGTGTCAGTGGTTGGATTCCGGTACTTGGTGTCAGTGGGTGGATTCAGGTACTTGGTGTCAGTGGGTGGATTCCGGTACTTGGTGTCAGTGGGTGGATTCTGGTACTTGGTGTCAGTGGGTGGATTCTGGTACTTGGTGTCAGTGGGTGGATTCCGGTACTTGGTGTCAGTGGGTGGATTCCGATACTTGGTGTCAGTGGGTGGATTCTGGTACTTGGTGTCAGTGGGTGGATTTTGGTACTTGGTGTCAGTGGGTGGAGTTTGGTACTTGGTGTCAGTGGGTGGATTTTGGTACTTGGTGTCAGTGGGTGGAGTTTGGTACTTGGTGTCAGTGGGTGGATTCTGGTACTTGGTGTCAGTGGGTGGATTCTGGTACTTGGTGTCAGTGGGTGGATTTTGGTACTTGGTGTCAGTGGGTGGAGTTTGGTACTTGGTGTCAGTGGGTGGATTCTGGTACTTGGTGTCAGTGGGTGTATTTTGGTACTTGGTGTCAGTGGGTGGATTCTGGTACTTGGTGTCAGTGGATGGATTATGATACTTGGTGTCAGTGGGTGGATTCTGGTACTTGGTGTCAGTGGGTGGATTTTGGTACTTGGTGTCAGTGGCTGGATTCTGGTACTTGGTGTCAGTGGATGGATTCTGGTACTTGGTGTCAGTGGATGGATTCTGGTACTTGGTGTCAGTGGATGGATTCTGGTACTTGGTGTCAGTGGATGGATTCCGGTACTTGGTGACAGTGGGTGGATTCTGGTACTTGGTGTCAGTGGATGGACTCTGATACTTGGTGTCAGTGGATGGATTTTGGTACTTGGTGTCAGTGGATGGATTTTGGTACTTGGTGTCAGTGGTTGGATTCTGGTACTTGGTGTCAGTGGATGGATTTTGGTACTTGGTGTCAGTGGAGGGATTCTGGTACTTGGTGTCAGTGGTTGGATTCTAGTACTTGGTGTCAGTGGCTGGATTCTAGTACTTGGTGTCAGTGGATGGATTCTGGTACTTGGTGTCAGTGGGTGGATTTTGGTACTTGGTGTCAGTGGTTGGATTCTGGTACTTGGTGTCAGTGGTTGGATTCTAGTACTTGGTGTCAGTGGATGGATTCTGGTACTTGGTGTCAGTGGGTGGATTTTGGTACTTGGTGTCAGTGGGTGGATTCCGGTACTTGGTGTCAGTGGGTGGATTCTGATACTTGGTGTCAGTGGGTGGATTTTGGTACTTGGTGTCAGTGGATGGATTCTGGTACTTGGTGACAGTGGGTGGATTTTGGTACTTGGTGTCAGTGGGTGGATTCTGGTACTTGGTGTCAGTGGGTGGATTTTGGTACTTGGTGTCAGTGGATGGATTCTGGTACTTGGTGTCAGTGGTTGGATTCTGGTACTTGGTGTCAGTGGGTGGATTCTGGTACTTGGTGTCAGTGGTTGGATTCTAGTACTTGGTGTCAGTGGATGGATTCTGGTACTTGGTGTCAGTGGATGGATTTTGGTACTTGGTGTCAGTGGGTGGATTTTGGTACTTGGTGTCAGTGGCTGGATTCTGGTACTTGGTGTCAGTGGTTGGATTCTAGTACTTGGTGTCAGTGGATGGATTCTGGTACTTGGTGTCAGTGGGTGGATTCCAGTACTTGGTGACAGTGGGTGGATTCTGGTACTTGGTGTCAGTGGATGGACTCTGATACTTGGTGTCAGTGGATGGATTTTGGTACTTGGTGTCAGTGGATGGATTTTGGCACTTGGTGTCAGTGGATCGATTTTGGTACTTGGTGTCAGTGGTTGGATTCTGGTACTTGGTGTCAGTGGTTGGATTCTGGTACTTGGTGTCAGTGGTTGGATTCTGGTACTTGGTGTCAGTGGGTGGATTCTGGTACTTGGTGTCAGTGGTTGGATTCTGGTACTTGGTGTCAGTGGATGGATTCTGGTACTTGGTGTCAGTGGATGGATTCTGGTACTTGGTGTCAGTGGATGGATTCTGGTACTTGGTGTCAGTGGATGGATTCTGGTACTTGGTGTCAGTGGGTGGATTCCAGTACTTGGTGTCAGTGGTTGGATTCTAGTACTTGGTGTCAGTGGCTGGATTCTGGTACTTGGTGTCAGTGGGTGGATTTTGGTACTTGGTGTCAGTGGCTGGATTCTGGTACTTGGTGTCAGTGGGTGGATTTTGGTACTTGGTGTCAGTGGTTGGATTCTGGTACTTGGTGTCAGTGGTTGGATTCTAGTACTTGGTGTCAGTGGATGGATTCTGGTACTTGGTGTCAGTGGGTGGATTTTGGTACTTGGTGTCAGTGGGTGGATTCTGATACTTGGTGTCAGTGGGTGGATTTTGGTACTTGGTGTCAGTGGATGGATTCTGGTACTTGGTGACAGTGGGTGGATTTTGGTACTTGGTGTCAGTGGGTGGATTCTGGTACTTGGTGTCAGTGGGTGGATTTTGGTACTTGGTGTCAGTGGATGGATTCTGGTACTTGGTGTCAGTGGTTGGATTCTGGTACTTGGTGTCAGTGGCTGGATTCTGGTACTTGGTGTCAGTGGTTGGATTCTAGTACTTGGTGTCAGTGGGAGGATTCTGGTACTTGGTGTCAGTGGTTGGATTCTAGTACTTGGTGTCAGTGGATGGATTCTGGTACTTGGTGTCAGTGGATGGATTTTGGTACTTGGTGTCAGTGGGTGGATTTTGGTACTTGGTGTCAGTGGCTGGATTCTGGTACTTGGTGTCAGTGGTTGGATTCTAGTACTTGGTGTCAGTGGATGGATTCTGGTACTTGGTGTCAGTGGGTGGATTCCAGTACTTGGTGACAGTGGGTGGATTCTGGTACTTGGTGTCAGTGGATGGACTCTGATACTTGGTGTCAGTGGATGGATTTTGGTACTTGGTGTCAGTGGATGGATTTTGGCACTTGGTGTCAGTGGATCGATTTTGGTACTTGGTGTCAGTGGTTGGATTCTGGTACTTGGTGTCAGTGGTTGGATTCTGGTACTTGGTGTCAGTGGATGGATTCTGGTACTTGGTGTCAGTGGATGGATTCTGGTACTTGGTGTCAGTGGATGGATTCTGGTACTTGGTGTCAGTGGGTGGATTCCAGTACTTGGTGTCAGTGGTTGGATTCTAGTACTTGGTGTCAGTGGCTGGATTCTGGTACTTGGTGTCAGTGGGTGGATTTTGGTACTTGGTGTCAGTGGCTGGATTCTGGTACTTGGTGTCAGTGGATGGATTCTGGTACTTGGTGTCAGTGGATGGATTCTGGTACTTGGTGTCAGTGGTTGGATTCTGGTACTTGGTGTCAGTGGATGGATTCTGGTACTTGGTGTCAGTGGATGGATTCTGGTACTTGGTGTCAGTGGATGGATTCTGGTACTTGGTGTCAGTGGTTGGATTCTGGTACTTGGTGTCAGTGGATGGATTCTGGTACTTGGTGTCAGTGGATGGATTCTGGTACTTGGTGTCAGTGGATGGATTCTGGTACTTGGTGTCAGTGGATGGATTCTGGTACTTGGTGTCAGTGGATGGATTCTGGTACTTGGTGTCAGTGGGTGGATTCCAGTACTTGGTGTCAGTGGTTGGATTCTAGTACTTGGTGTCAGTGGCTGGATTCTGGTACTTGGTGTCAGTGGGTGGATTTTGGTACTTGGTGTCAGTGGCTGGATTCTGGTACTTGGTGTCAGTGGATGGATTCTGGTACTTGGTGTCAGTGGATGGATTCTGGTACTTGGTGTCAGTGGTTGGATTCTGGTACTTGGTGTCAGTGGGTGGATTTTGGTACTTGGTGTCAGTGGATGGATTTTGGTACTTGGTGTCAGTGGATGGATTTTGGTACTTGGTGTCAGTGGATGGATTTTGGTACTTGGTGTCAGTGGGTGGATTTTGGTACTTGGTGTCAGTGGTTGGATTCTGGTACTTGGTGTCAGTGGGTGGATTCCGGTACTTGTAGTGGAATGAAGGCGGCTGTCCTCCCCCTCCCCCTCTATATATATTGATGGGATTCCTGATTTCCTGGATATATAAATGTGGAAGTTATGAGGATGACGGAGCCGTCCCGGGACTCACATAATACCCGCCATGGATCACTTCTGCTTTGTATCCTATCTGTACTGAACAGACATCGCCGTGACGACTCCGCCGCGCTCACCGCCGCCGCCGAGATACAAATCCAATTTCCTTCCAGCATTCTCTCCTCCGCCGTATCTCAGCGGCTCCATATCTGGAGGAATGTGACGCTTCATCTCCGCGCCCCCCACCGACCAACGCTCACTCCATTATCTCCCCCCCCTCGGCCCCTTCACTCTCATCCTACCGCCCTCTTCTCACTGCACCCTAGAGGGGTCTGAAGGACCCCAAACTGTGGGGGGGGGGGGAGCTGAATACAGGGCACTCCTATTGTTCCCTATGATGGCACTTAGATTGTTGTCCTGCGAGCTGGAAAATGTCTAGGCAAGGTGAGGTTGAGACACTGTAATAATATTGATCCCTTCTTCTGCCCCTTCCCCCCCCAACTCTCTCCATCCCCCCTCCCCATCATGATCTCTACTCTCCCTCCACCCCCCCATCTCAATCTCTGCTCTCCCCCCGTCCCCCTCCCCATCTCAATCTTCACTCTCCTCATTTCCCCTCCCCATCTTGATCTCAGCTCCCCCCATCCCCCCTCCCCATCTCAATCTCCACTCCCCCCATCTCCCCTCCCTATCTTGATCTCCACTCCCCCCCATCTCTCCACCCCATCTTGATATCCATTCCTCCCACCCCCCCCCCTCCTCATCTTGATATCCGCTCCTCTCATCCCCCCTCCCCATCTCAATCTCTGCTCCCCCCCTCCCCATCTTGATCTCAGCTCCCCCCTCCCCATCTCAATCTTTTGTGCCCTAGGCAAGACCAGCTACTTGCTTCCCCCCTCTCAAAAAAAAATGTAAAAAATACACACAGAGTGACGGCCTGTGCTGCGCCCACGTGCCCCTAGGTGGCAGTACTTCCTAGGCGGCAAGGGCCCTGCCCCTCCCCATCTCATTCTCCGCTCCCCTGTCCCCCCTCCTCATCTCATTCTCTGCTCCCCTGTCCCCCCTCCTCATCTCATTCTCTGCTCCCCTGTCCCCCTCCTCATCTCAATCTCCGCTCCCCTGTCCCCCCTCCTCATCTCAATCTCTGCTCCCCTGTCCCCCCTCCTCATCTCAATCTACGCTCCCCTGTCCCCCCTCCTCATCTCAATCTCTGCTCCCCTGTCCCCCCTCCTCATCTCATTCTCTGCTCCCCTGTCCCCCCTCCTCATCTCATTCTCTGCTCCCCTGTCCCCCTCCTCATCTCAATCTCCGCTCCCCTGTCCCCCCTCCTCATCTCAATCTCTGCTCCCCTGTCCCCCCTCCTCATCTCAATCTACGCTCCCCTGTCCCCCCTCCTCATCTCAATCTCTGCTCCCCTGTCCCCCCTCCTCATCTCATTCTCTGCTCCCCTGTCCCCCCTCCTCATCTCATTCTCTGCTCCCCTGTCCCCCCTCCTCATCTCATTCTCTGCTCCCCTGTCCCCCTCCTCATCTCAATCTCCGCTCCCCTATCCCCCCTCCTCATCTCAATCTCTGCTCCCCTGTCCCCCCTCCTCATCTCAATCTACGCTCCCCTGTCCCCCCTCCTCATCTCAATCTCTGCTCCCCTGTCCCCCCTCCTCATCTCAATCTCTGCTCCCCTGTCCCCCCTCCTCATCTCAATCTCCGATCCCCTGTCCCCCTCCCCATCTCAATCTCTGCTCCCCTGCCCCCCTCCTCATCTCAATCTCCGCTCCCCTGTCCCCCTCCCCATCTCAATCTCTGCTCCCCTGCCCCCCTCCTCATCTCAATCTCCGCTCCCCTGTCCCCCCTCCTCATCTCAATCTCCGCTCCCCTGCCCCCCTCCTCATCTCAATCTCCGCTCCCCTGTCCCCCTCCTCATCTCAGTCTCTGCTCCCCTTTCCCCCCTCCTCATCTCATTCTCTGCTCCCCTGTCCCCCCTCCTCATCTCATTCTCTGCTCCCCTGTCCCCCCTCCTCATCTCAATCTCTGCTCCCCTGTCCCCCCTCCTCATCTCAATCTACGCTCCCCTGTCCCCCCTCCTCATCTCAATCTCTGCTCCCCTGTCCCCCCTCCTCATCTCAATCTACGCTCCCCTGTCCCCCCTCCTCATCTCAATCTCCGCTCCCCTGTCCCCCCTCCTCATCTCAATCTCCGCTCCCCTATCCCCCCTCCTCATCTCAATCTCTGCTCCCCTGTCCCCCCTCCTCATCTCAATCTACGCTCCCCTGTCCCCCCTCCTCATCTCAATCTCTGCTCCCCTGTCCCCCCTCCTCATCTCAATCTCTGCTCCCCTGTCCCCCCTCCTCATCTCAATCTCCGATCCCCTGTCCCCCTCCCCATCTCAATCTCTGCTCCCCTGCCCCCCTCCTCATCTCAATCTCCGCTCCCCTGTCCCCCCTCCTCATCTCAATCTCCGCTCCCCTGCCCCCCTCCTCATCTCAATCTCCGCTCCCCTGTCCCCCTCCTCATCTCAGTCTCTGCTCCCCTTTCCCCCCTCCTCATCTCAATCTCCGCTCCCCTGTCCCCCCTCCTCATCTCATTCTCTGCTCCCCTGTCCCCCCTCCTCATCTCAATCTCCGCTCCCCTGTCCCCCCTCCCCATCTCAATCTCCGCTCCCCTGTCCCCCTCCTCATCTCATTCTCTGCTCCCCTGTCCCCCCTCCTCATCTCATTCTCTGCTCCCCTGTCCCCCTCCTCATCTCAATCTCCGCTCCCCTGTCCCCCCTCCTCATCTCAATCTCTGCTCCCCTGTCCCCCCTCCTCATCTCAATCTACGCTCCCCTGTCCCCCCTCCTCATCTCAATCTCTGCTCCCCTGTCCCCCCTCCTCATCTCATTCTCTGCTCCCCTGTCCCCCCTCCTCATCTCATTCTCTGCTCCCCTGTCCCCCCTCCTCATCTCATTCTCTGCTCCCCTGTCCCCCTCCTCATCTCAATCTCCGCTCCCCTGTCCCCCCTCCTCATCTCAATCTCTGCTCCCCTGTCCCCCCTCCTCATCTCAATCTACGCTCCCCTGTCCCCCCTCCTCATCTCAATCTCTGCTCCCCTGTCCCCCCTCCTCATCTCAATCTCTGCTCCCCTGTCCCCCCTCCTCATCTCAATCTCCGATCCCCTGTCCCCCTCCCCATCTCAATCTCTGCTCCCCTGCCCCCCTCCTCATCTCAATCTCCGCTCCCCTGTCCCCCTCCCCATCTCAATATCTGCTCCCCTGCCCCCCTCCTCATCTCAATCTCCGCTCCCCTGTCCCCCTCCCCATCTCAATCTCCGCTCCCCTGCCCCCCTCCTCATCTCAATCTCCGCTCCCCTGTCCCCCTCCTCATCTCAGTCTCTGCTCCCCTTTCCCCCCTCCTCATCTCAATCTCCGCTCCCCTGTCCCCCCTCCTCATCTCATTCTCTGCTCCCCTGTCCCCCCTCCTCATCTCAATCTCCGCTCCCCTGTCCCCCCTCCCCATCTCAATCTCCGCTCCCCTGTCCCCCCTCCTCATCTCAATCTCTGCTCCCCTGTCCCCCCTCCTCATCTCATTCTCTGCTCCCCTGTCCCCCCTCCTCATCTCATTCTCTGCTCCCCTGTCCCCCCTCCTCATCTCATTCTCTGCTCCCCTGTCCCCCTCCTCATCTCAATCTCCGCTCCCCTGTCCCCCCTCCTCATCTCAATCTCTGCTCCCCTGTCCTCCCTCCTCATCTCAATCTACGCTCCCCTGTCCCCCCTCCTCATCTCAATCTCTGCTCCCCTGTCCCCCCTCCTCATCTCAATCTCTGCTCCCCTGTCCCCCCTCCTCATCTCAATCTCCGATCCCCTGTCCCCCTCCCCATCTTCATCTCTGCTCCCCTGCCCCCCTCCTCATCTCAATCTCCGCTCCCCTGTCCCCCTCCCCATCTCAATCTCTGCTCCCCTGCCCCCCTCCTCATCTCAATCTCCGCTCCCCTGTCCCCCCTCCTCATCTCAATCTCCGCTCCCCTGCCCCCCTCCTCATCTCAATCTCCGCTCCCCTGTCCCCCCTCCCCATCTCAATCTCCGCTCCCTTGTCCCCCTCCTCATCTCAGTCTCTGCTCCCCTTTCCCCCTCCTCATCTCAATCTCCGCTCCCCTGTCCCCCCTCCTCATCTCATTCTCTGCTCCCCTGTCCCCCCTCCTCATCTCAATCTCCGCTCCCCTGTCCCCCCTCCCCATCTCAATCTCCGCTCCCCTGTCCCCCCTCCTCATCTCAATCTCCGCTCCCCTGTCCCCCCTCCTCATCTCAATCTCCGCTCCCCTGTCCCCCTCCCAATCTCAATCTCCGCTCCCCTGTCCCCCCTCCTCATCTCAATCTCCGCTCCCCTGTCCCCCCTCCCCATCTCAATCTCCGCTCCCCTGTCCCCCCTCCTCATCTCAATCTCCGCTCCCCTGTCCCCCCTCCCCATCTCAATGTCTGCTCCCCTGTCCCCCCTCCTCATCTCAATCTCCGCTCCCCTGTCCCCCTCCCCATGTCAATCTCTGCTCCCCTGTCCCCCCTCCTCATCTCAATCTCTGCTCCCCTGCCCCTCTCCTCATCTCAATCTCCGCTCCCCTGTCCCCCTCCCCATCTCAATCTCCACTCCTTCCATTCCCCCTCCCCATCTTGATCTCCACTCCTTCCATTCCGCCTCCCCATCTTGATCTCCACATGCCCCATCTCCCCTCCCCATCTTCTATTTCCTTTTTCCCTCTCTTTGCTTTTCCCCTTTAACTCTCACACAAATACTATCTCCCTTCCTCCGAGTCTCTCTACCCCCCCCCCCCCCCCACCCACACACCACTCCTTCAGAATGAATGGTGCCCCCCCTGCGATGCTGCTGGTTATGGGTGTGAGGACATGTGCCATTCCTGCACCCACAACCAGCCGGCGGCTGCATGGCTAGTGTGAACCAGGGGTCCAATAATTCTCTCCCCTTCACTTTTCATCACCCGCTCTCTCTCTCCATCTCCATCTCCCCTCCTTGTCCTCCTCTACACCCTTCCTCACCCGCTCCACTTTTCTCTTTCTCATCCTCTCTCTCTCTTCCCCAACCTCTCCCTCTCCTTCCCCCTCCCTCACCCACTCCACCCCCTGCCCCATCTTTTCCCTTACTCTCTATATCTCCTTCTCCCTTCCTCACCCATGCCCCTCTACCCCTCCATCTCTCTCCCTCTCCCCTCCTCTCTTTCTCCCCCCCTCCCCTCTCTTTTCCCTATCTCATCTACCTCTCCTTCTCCCTTCCTCACCCTTACCCCTCCACCTCCACCTCCTCCCCTTTCTCTCTCCCTCTCTCCCCCCCCCTTTTTTTTCCCCTATCTCGTCTCCCTCGCCCTCTCCTTCTCCCTTCCACACCCTTATTCCTCCACTCCTCTCCCTCCCCTCTCTCTCTCCATTCCCCCCACCCTCTTTGTCTTCCTTCCTCTTTCCCCCTCTCCCTCCCTCTCTTCCCTTCCTCTCTCCCCCTCTCCCTCCCTTCCTCTCTCCTCCTCTCCCTCCCCCTCTCTCCCCCCTCCCTCTCTCCCCCCTCCCTCTCTCCCTCCCTTCCTTCCTCTCCCCCCTCTCCCTCCCTCTCCCCTCTTCCTCTCTCCCCTTCTTCCTCTCCTCCTCTCCATCCCTCTCCTCCCTTCCTCTCTCCCCTTCTCCCTCTCTCCCTCCCTTCCTCTCTCCCCTTCTCCCTCTCTCCCTCCCTTCCTCTCTCCCCCCTCCCTCTCCCCTCTTCCTCTCTCCCCTTCTCCCTCTCCTCCTCTTCCTCCCTCCCTCTCTTCCCTTCCTCTCTTCCCTTCTCCCTCTCTTCCTCTCTCCTCCTCTCCCTCCCTCTCTTCCCCCTTCCTCTCTCCCCCTCTCCTCTCCCTCCCTCTCTCCCTTCCTCTCCTCCCTTCCTCTCTCCTCCTCTCCCTCCCTCTCTTCCTTCCTCTCCTCCCTTCCTCCCTCCCTCCCCCTATACCTCCCTCTCCCCCTCTACCTCCCTCTCCCCCCTTCCTCTCTACCCCCTTCCTTTCTCCCCCTCTCCCTCCCTTCCTCTCTCCCCCTCTCCCTCCCTCTCTCCCCTTCCTTTCTCCCCCTCTCCCTCCCTCTCCTCCCTTCTTCTCTCTATCTCCCTCTCCTCCCTTCCTCTCTCTATCTCCCTCTCTCCCTTCCTCTCTCCTCCTCTCCCCCTCTCCCTCCTTCTCCCCCCTTCCTTTCTCCCCCTCTCCCTCCCTCTCCTCCCTTCCTCTCTCTATCCTTTCATCCCCTCTTCTCTTTCTCTCTCTCCCTTTCTTGCCCCATCTTCATCTCTCTACTTTAGGGCAGACAATTTTGTCTTCTTTCAGGCTCCATGCACACAGGGGGGGCCTTTTGATAACGCTGGTAACATTAGCTGTGTAAAGTCACGTTAAAAAGTGAGTTTTTCAGCTTTTTTAGCGTTTTTGCATTAGCGTTTTACTGTGTTTTTACAGCTAAAAATCTCCTCTAGAATCCCGCTAGTTCTGGGTATTTTTCCTGTCTAAAAACGTTGATTGCAGTCTATGTGTATATGGACACCGAGGAGAACATGCTGGGGGGTTACTGGCTGTAGAAAAAAATGTCAAAAGCCAAAAAGAGCCGCTGTAAAAACGTCCCGTGTGCATGAGGACTTAGTCATGCCCCCCCCCCCACCACCACCACCAATAAACACCTGGAAAAGGGAACCACCACAACGCAACTTTGCAGCAATCCAATAAAAGATGTCTGCACCGCTATGTCCTGTATATGGTACACTATATTCATAACTAGTAATGTAGCTGAACATGTGATGGTTCAAGTGTATCGTTTCTCCAAACAGGTGGAAGATTTTCCAGATCTACAGATTGAACACCACCGAAATCATTGGTGATGGAACACAACACACACCTGTGCTATATGACAGAAACCTGGGTGGTGTCACTGACCAGATCTAATGACCCGTTTATGGGTACCGGAATATATATTGTAATATCTCCACAAGTGGTATGACCCAGGTCTTAGTATAGGATATACACGGCTCCAAAAAATGAAAGGAAGACTTTGAAAACCCATCAGATCTCAATGGGGAGGAATCTCCTGCTGGATCTCTATCCTGACATGGACGGGGTGATGTGTGAGGAACGTAAGGACGTCCCATCGTTTGATGGAAATGAAAATGATCGACCTACAAAGGACTGAATTCACAGACACCCCGAACATCAAAGTGAAGAAATGATGCAGCAGGCGAGTCCATTTGACTGAAATGTCATTGCAGCAGCTCAGAATGGTCCTCAGTAGTGTGGCCCCCACGTGCTTGTATGCATGCCTGACAATGTCAGGGGAGGTTCTTAATGAGACCACGGATGGTGTCATGGGGGATTTCCTCCCAGATCTGGACCAGGGCATCACTGAGCTCCTGGACAGTCTGAGGTGCAACCTGGCGGCATCAGATGGACCGAAACATGACATCCCAGAGGGGTTCTATTGGATTTAGGTCAGGGAAGCGTGGGGGCCATTCAATGGTATCAATTCCTTCATCCTCCAGGAACTTCCTGCATACTCTCCCCACATGAGGTCGGGCATTGTCTGCACCAGAAGGAACCCAGGACCCACCGCACCAGGAGGAACCCAGGACCCACTGCACCAGGAGGAACCCAGGACCCACTGCACCAGGAGGAACCCAGGACCCACTGCACCAGGAGGAACCCAGGACAACCTGCAACAGGAGCAACCCAGGACCCACTGCACCAGGAGGAGCCCAGGACCCACTGCACCAGGAGGACCCCAGGACCCACTGCACCAGGAGGATCCCAGAGCCCACCGCACCAGGAGGAACCCAGGACCTACTGCACCAGGAGGAACCCAGGACCCACCGCACCAGGAGGAACCCAGGACCCACCGCACCAGCATAGGGTCTGACAATGGGTCCAACAATTTCATCCCGATACCTAATGGTAGTCAGGGTGCCATTGTCCAGCCTGTAGAGGTCTGTGTGTCCTTCAATGGATATGCCTCCCCAGACCACCACTGGCCCTCCACCAAAACAGTCATGCTGAACCATGTTACAGGCAGCAGAACGTTCTCCATGACTTCTCCAGACCCTTTCACGTCTGTCATATTGAACCTGCAGGATGAACCTGCTTTCATCTGTGAAAAGCACAGGGTGCCAGTGGTGGACCTGCCAATTCTGGTGTTCAATGGCAGATACCAATCGAACTCTACGGTGCCTCTATGGTGGCTGCTCTATGGCAGTGAGCACAGGACCACTAGAGGACGTTGGGCTCTCAGGCCACCCTCATGAAGTCTGTTTCTGATTGTTTGGTCAGAGACATTCCCACCAGTGGCCTGCTGGAGGTCATTTTGTAGGCTCTGGCAGTGCTCATCCTGGTCCTCCTTGCACAAAGGAGCAGATATCGGTCCTGCTGATGGGTTATGGACCTTCTATGGCCCTGCCCAGCTCTCCTAGAGTAACTGCCTGTCTCCTGGAATCTCCTCCATGCTCTTGAGACTGTGCTGGGAGGCACAGCAAACCTTCTGGCAATGGCAGGTATTGATGTGCCATCCTGGAGGAGTTGGACTGCCTGTGCAACCTCTGTAGGGTCCAGGTATGGCCTCGTGCTACCAGTAGTTACACTGACCCTAGCCAAATGCAAAACTAGTAAAAAACAGTCAAAAAAGATGAGTAGGGAAAAAAATGTCACCTGTAAAACCATTCCTGTTTTGGGGGTTGTCTCATTGTTGTCCATCTAGAGCACCTGTTGTTCATTTCATTACCACCAAAGCAGCTGAAACTGATGAACAACCCCCTCTGCGACTTACCTGACCAGATCAATATCACAGGAGTGTCATTGACTTGATGCCAGGATTACATTCTTCCTTTCATTTTTGTGAGCCGTGTATATTGTAATGTCTCCACAAGTGGTATGACCCAAGTCTTAGTATAGAATATTTATTGTGATGTCCCTATGAGTGGTATGACCCAAGTCTTAGTATAGAATATTTATTGTGATGTCCCTATGAGTGGTATGACCCAGGTCTTAGTATAGAATATTTATTGTGATGTCCCTATGAGTGGTATGACCCAGGTCTTAGTATAGAATATTTATTGTGATGTCCCTATGAGTGGTATGACCCAGGTCTTAGTATAGAATGTTTATTGTGATGTCCCTATGAGTGGTATGACCCAGGTCTTAGTATAGAATGTTTATTGTGATGTCCCTATGAGTGGTATGACCCAAGTCTTAGTATAGAATATTTATTGTGATGTCCCTATGAGTGGTATGACCCAGGTCTTAGTATAGAATATTTATTGTGATTTCCCTATGAGTGGTTTGACCCAGGTCTTGGCCTAGAACTGTGGTCACTAAATGGCGGACCACAGTCGGGCACCGGACCAAGGGACAGTCCCGTCCGGACCACAGCCACGCCAAAACCGGGAGCCTTCCCTCGGGCCCCCTGCCCAGCCACCAACGCCACCACCACAGTGAGCAGGGTGTGAGGAGCTGCCGATAGGGACCGAGGGGCGGGAGCTGCCTAAGTCACCATGTCAACAAGTGGGTGACCGTCCAGGCCGCCAAAATGAAAAGACTCCTACCCCCGCCTCGAGCCGCAGAGAGCGGAGGTCCCCACTCACAAACAAGCCAAGCAATTACCAGCTCCCGTCCCGACCCACAGCTCCTCACAACCCGCCCACGTGAGGACGACACCGGCGGCCGGGCAGAAGAGGACACCCAGCAACAGCAGCAGCACGGCCGCGGTCTGGACAGGACCCCCCACACCTAGCCCACCATGAGGACGACACTGGTGGTGGGCCAGAGGCCCAGGAGAGGACACCCAAGAAGGATTAGTATCTCTGCACTGCCTAAGTTACCAGGGGAAGGCTTGCATTAAAAGGGGCTCTGTGTTGTGTTAGGGGCTCTGTGATGTAAAGGGGGGCAGTAATGTGAAGGACAAAAGAGGACACTGTGGGACTTCTCTAAAGAGGGGACTGTGATGTGGAGGGGACTACAGTGTAAAAGGTTCACTAAAGATCATAATGTACCGGGGGACTGTCATGTGTCATATCGCCAACAAGATTTGGACCTCAGCTGGAAGGAAATCTTGCTGACCGGACCTCCGTAAATTTTAATTCCAGATCCCTGGTGTAGAATTTATATTGTAAATTTTTGTTTATTAAAAATCTTACAAACAAACAACGTAACAAAAAAACATATTTACATATATACAGTACAGAATAAATACAATTAATATATATTATTAAACAAAAATCGCTTACTTCAGCATAGAAAACAGAAAACGGCTTTTTTTTTTTGCCGGGAAAAACATAAACAGAACCAATCATATTTTACTATTATCATCTTTATAATGTATCTCTGCAAACATTACCGTCACCTAAACCCTCCCCCAGGCAAAGAAACGATGAAACATCGATCCCATACATGCCGCCTTTTTTAAAAAATCTGATGTTACAAAAAGCTAGGGGATGTGAAAGGACAGAAAGAGAAGCCACACCCCCAGAGACTGACAGACAGCAGCTACGGGGACCTGACATTCCTCCACGCCTTTGTCCAGGCTCCCGACCGCCACCTGTCCTTCTCAAGACCCCGAATCTTCCCAACCTCACCCAGAATGTTGTGCACCTCCACAGGAAGGACTTTTTTGCGAGTGGAAACCTGACACCGTGCATTCCACGTGTAGCAACGGACTACTAAGCTAACTAGAAAAAGTGTCTCAAAATCAAAGTCCTGGGGAGTCTGAAAGGCTCCGTAAGACCACTCCACGTAACTCAAGTGGGAAAGGAAAGGGATCCCCAGAGCCCCACCCACCTGTAGACTTCTATATTGAAGGGGCACAGAAGCAAAATGGTCCATCGTCTCCTCCACTCCACCACACTCCACTCTTGGACAACCACGGTTCTCCGCAGAGCGATGCTTCAGGTTGCGCTTTACATAGAGTCTGCCATGGAACGAGAGCCAGGCCAAATCCCGAAACTTTAAAGGGATTCTCTCCAGATTCATCAAACGCAGACCCTCCCTCATAACCGGACCTGGGCAATCCCTCAAGGCCAATGGTTCGCTAAAGGCAGATTCAACAACCCTCCTCTCCAGGAAGAGACTCAATGTCCTCTGCCATCACTTGCCATTGCTGAACCATTTTCAGGCATGGGGCAACATAAGCCGGAAGCTTACCATGTTGGACCCTCAGGCTTTTCACTGGCCCACCATTCTCCCAGCTCCGCAGAAAAGGCCTAAACCAGGACTAAAAAATACCAACCCGCCCAGGCGGTTCCTCTGCCAGCAAGCTACCAAAATGATGTTTCAAAAACATCAGAGAAAAGAAAACTACCGGGTTGACCATACCTAGGCCACCCATCCGCCTGGGAAGGTAGGTTACAGACCTCTTAATGAGGTTCAGTTTGTGCCCCCATAACAGCTGGAAGAAACAACTGTAGATCCTCGCATAGAGAGACACTGGCAAAACACAGACAAAGCTGACATACAGAAACACCGGGATGAGTGGTATGATCCAGGTCTTGGTCTAGAACATAGATTGTAATGTCCACATGAGTGGTATGACCTGGTTCTTAGTATGAAATATATATTGTGTCACCCCCCCCCCCCATGAATGGTATGACCCTTGGTACAGAATATATATTGTTATTGTGCCATGAGTGGTATGACCTGAGTCTTGGTACCAGGGCTGCTGTTAAAAACCAGGGGGCCCCATACAGCCAACCTGACAGGGCCCCCAAAACCACGGGGTCCCATACAGCCAACCTATACAGCCCCCCCCCCCTCCCGTTTCCACAAAAAAACACAGTTTACTATGCTTCAATTATGAATGAACACAGTGATTCCTTGGTACCAATCACTCATTGTGTTCATCCAGGAAAGGAAGGGGCTGGTATATGTGACATATTTGCCAGACCCTTCCCCCACTCTCCATCCTGAAGGATGCTATTGTACGCTTGCAGCTGCCGATGGGAATGAGAGGAGGGAAGCCGACAACATTACATGGGTGGGGGCAGCAGGGGGGACTGTATGGTGTACAGGGAGGGTGATGGGTGCACCAGGGTGGAGCAATTACTGGAACCAATCCCCTGTATGGCTCTCTCTGTAGCAGCTGAAAGCAAGCAGGAGGGAGAGGGAACAAGCCAGCCTTCAGCTGCTGCAGAGAGAGCCATACAGGGGATTGGTTCCAGTAATTGCCCCCATGCCGTGCCAATCACTTTCCCTGCCCACATCCAATTCACCCAGCTGCCTGGGCCCCGTACAGGAGGACTGGTGGTACCCCCTTATCCACGGCCCTGCTTGGTACATGATATATGTTGTAGTACCCAGTCTTGGTACAGAGTATGTATTGCAATACCTCCATGAGTGGTATGACCTGGGTCCTGGTATGGAATATATATAGTAATACCGCCATGACTGGTATGACCCGGTTACAGGTACAAAATATGTATTGTAATTACCCCCGGTCATGAGTGATATGACCTTAGTCCTGGTACACAGTATATATCTCAATACCCCCATGAGTGGTATGGCCCAGGTATGGGCATGGGATTTGTATTGTATAGAATATATACTGAGCACCCACCATGATTGGTATGACCCAGTCTTGGAACAGAATATATATATTGAGTACCCCTCATGATTGGTAAGACTCAATCTTGGTATAGAATATATATTTAATACCCCCATAAGTGGTATGACCCAGTCCTGATACAGAATAGATGTTAAGTACCCCTCATGACTGGTATGGACCAGGTCTTGATACATAGTATACACTGAATACTCCCATGAGTATTATGACCCTCTGAGTGGTATGTCCCAGGTTGTGGAACAGAATATACAGTATATTAGTACTGCCTATGAGTAGTAATAAACAGCAATGGATAATCCCATGAAGCCTCAGAGTGAAAAAACAATATTATAGTAGTAATAAACACGTTCTGATTGATAATAAGCCCGCATGGTATTACCCAGGTCGTGGTACAGAATGTATATTGAACATCTCCATGAGTATTATGACCTAGGTTTTGGTACAGAATATATATTGGATATCTACGAATGGTATGACCCAAGTCATGGTACAGTATATATATTGAATACCCCCATGAGTATTATGACCCAGGTTGTGGTACAGAATATATATTGAATAGCCCCATGAGTGGTATAACCCAGGTTGTGGTACAGAATGAATATTGAATACTTCCTGCATTGTATAACCCAGGTCGTGGTACAGAATATATACTGAATACCCCCTGAGTGGTATGACCCAGGTCTTGGTGCAGTATATATATTGAATATCCCCTGAGTGGTAGGACCCAGGTTGTGGTACAGGATATCCATTGAATACCTCCTGAGTGGTATGACCCAGGTCTTGGCGCAGTATATATATTGAATATCCCCTGAGTGGTAGGACCCAGGTTGTGGTACAGAATATATATTGAATACCTCCTGAGTGGTATGACCCAGGTCTTGGTGCAGTATATATATTGAATATCCCCTGAGTGGTAGGACCCAGGTTGTGGTACAGAATATATATTGAATACCTCCTGAGTGGTATGACCCAGGTCTTGGTGCAGTATATATATTGAATATCCCCTGAGTGGTAGGACCCAGGTTGTGGTACAGAATATATATTGAATACCCCCTGAGTGGTATGACCCAGGTCATGGTACAAAATGTATATTAAATACCGCCTGAGTGGTATGACCCAGGTCATGGTACAAAATGTATATTGAATTTCCCCTGAGTGGTATGACCCAAGTCTTGGTACAGAATATATATTGAATACCCCCTGAGTGGTATGACCCAGGTCTTGGTACAGAATATATATTGAATACCCCCTGAGTGGTATGACCCAGGTCTTGGTACAGAATATATATTGAATACCCCCTGAGTGGTATGACCCAGGTCTTGGTACAGAATATATATTGAATACCCCCTGAGTGGTATGACCCAGGTCTTGGTACAGATAACGATATGGTAGTAATAAACACTCTCTGATTGATAATAAGCCCGGCTCTCCCACTGGGGACAGCAGGTCCCGTATTGCCCACCCACTCCGGGCACTGATTCCGATGTATCAGTGCAGGGATTTCAGTTCACATTGTTTCCAGAAGTGTCCGAATTGTTTCAAATTCTCGTGCTTACAATTTCCTGTTTCCTGACCTCCGGACACAAATGTTCTGTGATGGGAAATATTTTTAAATTTGGACAAACGTTCCACAGATTCCTCACCCCGACCAACAGGAAGTCAGGTGAGTTCCCGACGTTCCGTTCCCCTCGGGCACATGGCGACGACCTTGTTTTTGTGGATGGAATTCCCCTAAACCTCCCTTATTTGCTCCCATTTGGTCTGTTAAATATCCCAGTGAAATAGATTTGTTGTATCTGTTTGAAAATGCAAAAAAAATAAATTCTTGTTGATCCTACTAGAAAACTTGAGCGCTGAGAAAATCCTCTGCCCTCTGTCAGCGCTGCACTGTTATCACTTACATTGTTCCCAGCTCTCTCTCTGAGGACTACATAACACCTCCCTCTGTGTTGTGGAGATAAGGCGGGGGAGGCGTTCTGTAGTTCTGGGATGAGCACGCTCAGTCACTGTACTGTAAGTATGAAGGAGCGGCATTGTCAGCCTAGGACACATTGCTGCCCTTAACGCCCTGCAGTAGACCAGGCTGGTATGAATGGGCCCTTAAAGGGACGCTGTCACCAGAGAACACCCTGTAAATGAACAAGCTTCATATCTACCTTTCCAGCAGATTGTGTGTGTAAATGCTGCCACTTCCTCTCTCCCCAGCCACAGCAGGGATGCCACACGTCAGGTCCCCTTTACCCACATGCCGTGGTTCCTCCTGCAGGCTCTCTATCAGATCGAGGGGTTGAATGAAAAAAAGGCACGATGGTCCAGTCGGTAAAAGCTGTTTCCGGCAGAGGTCTGAATATCATGTTTGTGCCCCCCCCCCTATACATCACAGCCCTCCCCTTTACATCACAGCCCCCCCCCTTTACATCACAGCCCCCCCTTTACATCACAGCCCCCCTGTACATCACAGCCCTCCCCTTTACATCACAGCTCCCCTCTTTCCATCAGTGTCCTCAGTCCCCCTTTCACGTCACAGCCCCCCCCCCTTTTAATCAGTGTCCTCAACCCCCCCTTTACATCACAGACCCCCCTTTTAAACAGTGTCCTCGGTCCCCCTGCACATCACAGCCCCCCCTTTTCTTTTAATCAGTCTCCTCAGTCCCCCTTTACATCATAGTCCCCCGCCTCCTTTACACCAGTCTCCGCAGTCCCCCTTCATATCACAGCTCCCCCCCCATTACATCACATCCCCTCCTTTCTATCACAGCCCCCCCTTTACAACAGTGTCTACAGTCCCCCTTCACATCACAGCTCCCCCCCTCCCATTACATCACATTCCCTCCTTTCCATCACAGCCCCCCCTTTACAATAGTGTCCACAGTCCCCCTTCACATCACAGCTTCCCCCCCATTACATCACATCCCCTCCTTTCCATCACAGCCCCCCCTTTACAATAGTGTCCACAGTCCCCCTTCACATCACAACTTCCCCCCCCATTACATCACATTCTCCTCCTCCTTTCCATCACAGCCCCCCTTTACAATAGTGTCCGCAGCCCCCCTTCACATCACAGCTCCCCCTATTACATCACACTCCCTCCTTTCCATCACAGCCCCTCCCCCTTTACAACCATGTCCGCAGCCCCCCTTCACATCACAGCTCCCCCCCCATTACATCACAGCTCCCCCCTTTACATCACATTCCCCCTTCACATCACACCACCCCCCCCCCCCTTCCGTACCATTACATTACATTTCTTTCCGTTACAGGAGTCCTCGGTCCCCCTTTAACTCACAGTCCACCCTTTTATATCAGTGTCCTCAGTCCCGCCTTCACATCACATGGGCCCATAGAACGTGGGGTGCAGACTCCCAGGCACATGGGCCCATGGAAGGTGGGGTGCACAGAGCAGGTACATAGGCCCATGGAAGGTGGGGTGCAGAGAGCAGGTACATGGGCCCATGGAAGGTGGGGTGCAGAGAGGAGGTACATGGGCCCATGGAAGGTGGGGTGCAGAGAGGAGGTATATGGTCCCATGGAAGGTGGGATGCAGAGAGGAGGTACATGGTCCCATGGAAGGTGGGATGCAGAGAGTAAGTACATGGGCCCATGGAAGGTGGGGTGCAGAGAGCAGGTACATGGGCCCATGGAAGATGGGGTGCAGAGAACAGGTACATGTGCCTATGGAAGATGGGGTGCAGAGAACAGGTACATGGGCCCATGGAAGGTGGGGTGCAGAGAGCAGGTACATGGGCCCATGGAAGGTGGGGTGCAGAGAGGAGGTACATGGTCCCATGGAAGGTGGGATGCAGAGAGTAAGTACATGGGCCCATGGAAGGTGGGGTGCAGAGAGCAGGTACATGGGCCCATGGAAGATGGGGTGCAGAGAACAGGTACATGTGCCTATGGAAGATGGGGTGCAGAGAACAGGTACATGGGCCCATGGAAGGTGGGGTGCAGAGAGCAGGTACATGGGCCCATGGAAGATGGGGTGCAGAGAGCAGGTACATGGGCCCATGGAAGGTGGGATGCAGAGAGCAGGTACATGGGCCCATGGAAGATGGGGTGCAGAGAGCAGGTACATGGGCCCGTGGAAGGTGGGATGCAGAGAGGAGGTATATGGGCCCATGGAAGGTGGGGTGCAGAGATCAGGTACATAGGCCCATGGAAGGTGGGGTGCAGAGAGGAGGTATATGGGCCCATGGAAGGTTGGGTGCGGAGAGGAGGTATATAGGCCCATGGAAGGTGGGGTGCAGAGAGGAGGTACATGGGCCCATGGAAGGTGGGGTGCAGAGAGGAGGTATATGGGCCCATGGAAGGTTGGGTGCGGAGAGGAGGTATATAGGCCCATGGAAGATGGGGTGCAGAGAGGAGGTACATGGTCCCATGGAAGGTGGGATGCAGAGAGTAAGTACATGGGCCCATGGAAGGTGGGGTGCAGAGAGCAGGTACATGGGCCCATGGAAGATAAGGTGCAGAGAGCAGGTACATGGGCCTATGGAAGGTGGGATGCAGAGAGCAGGTACATGGGCCCATGGAAGATGGGGTGCAGAGAGCAGGTACATGGGCCCATGGAAGGTGGGATGCAGAGAGGAGGTATATGGGCCCATGGAAGGTGCGATGCAGAGAGCAGGTACATGGGCCCATGGAAGATGGGGTGCAGAGAGCAGGTACATGGGCCTATGGAAGATGGGGTGCAGAGAGCAGGTACATGGGCCTATGGAAGGTGGGATGCAGAGAGCAGGTACATGGGCCCATGGAAGATGGGGTGCAGAGAGCAGGTACATGGGCCCATGGAAGGTGGGATGCAGAGAGCAGGTACATGGGCCTATGGAAGGTGGGATGCAGAGAGCAGGTACATGGGCCTATGGAAGGTGGGATGCAGAGAGCAGGTACATGGGCCCATGGAAGATGGGGTGCAGAGAGCAGGTACATGGGCCTATGGAAGGTGGGATGCAGAGAGCAGGTACATGGGCCCATGGAAGATGGGGTGCAGAGAGCAGGTACATGGGCCCATGGAAGGTGGGATGCAGAGAGCAGGTACATGGGCCAAGGGAATGGAAACCTAACAGAGGTTGTAACCCCGCCCCACTTACTGTTTTGTTTTGTTTTTTCGTTTTGGATAAAGTTTTAACTTTAGTGAAATATTACTACGAGATGAAAGTGAGAAATGGACGCCATCATCCCCATAATGACTCCTCCGCTCGAAAAGGATTCCTCCCTACATCCCCCCCCCCCCCCCCACCACCTCATTAAACTCCTTCATTTTCCTGATGTTTAAAGTCTGTGGTGGCTCCAGCAGCCCTCTGGACACCCTCATCGCAATCATAACCCCCCCCTCCCCTCCCCCCAACCACTGGTGGCAATGTATTTGTACTCTGCCTAATGGATTGAATGGAGCTGAAGGTGTCACAGCGGGATCCTTCCTAAAAAACCAGAACGATGGGAGATTCTTCGAGTCTCCGTCATCCGCATTGTCCTAGTGTCTCCAATGTCTGCCTTACATGGCTCTCCATCCTTCATGTGTGTACAATACATTTATATCACATTTATTATTATTATTATTATTATTATTATTATTATGCCTTCATTGTCTGCATCCAATACATTATTATTATGATTATTATTAATATAATTTTTATTCTTGGAGTGCCTCCATCATCTGCATTACATGGCTCAGCATCTCTTGTGTGTGTGTTTCCAATACATTATTATTATTATTATTATTAGTAGTAGTATTACATTGTGTACATCCAATACAGTATTATCTTATATTACTATTATTATTATTACTATTATTTATTATTAGTATTAGAGAAGCTCCCAGTGTGCAGTGACATCAGAGGAAGCCATTTCAGTCCAGGGGAGGAGTCAGTACACCTGTGCAAGACTGAAGGGGAGGAGCCGGTACACCTGTGCAAGACTGAAGGGGAGGAGCCGGTACACCTGTACAAGACTGAGGGGAGGAGCCAGTACACCTGTGCAAGACTGAAGGGGAGGAGCCGGTACACCTGTACAAGACTGAGGGGAGGAGCCAGTACACCTGTGCAAGACTGAAGGGGAGGAGCCGGCACACCTGTACAAGACTGAGGGGAGGAGCCAGTACACCTGTGCAAGACTGAAGGGGAGGAGCCGGGACACCTGTGCAAGACTGAAGGGGAGGAGCCGGTACACCTGTGCAAGACTGAAGGGGAGGAGCCGGTACACCTGTGCAAGACTGAAGGGGAGGAGCCGGTACACCTGTGCAAGACTGAAGGGGAGGAGCCGGTACACCTGTTAAAGACTGAAGGGGAGGAGCCGGTACACCTGTACAAGACTGAGGGGAGGAGCTGGTACACCTGTGCAAGACTGAAGGTGAGGAGCCGGTACACCTGTACAAGACTGAGGGGAGGAGCTGGTACACCTGTGCAAGACTGAAGGGGAGGAGCCGGGACACCTGTGCAAGACTGAAGGGGAGGAGCTGGTACACCTGCACAAGACTGAAGGGGGGGAGCCTATAACCTGTGCAAGACTGAAGGGGAGGAGCCGGTACACCTGTACAAGACTGAAGGGGAGGAGCCGGTACACTTGTGCAAGACTGAAGGGGAGGAGCCTATAACCTGTGCAAGACTGAAGGGGAGGAGCCAGGACACCTGTGCAGGACTGAAGGGGAGGAGTCAGTACACCTGTGCAAGACTGAAGGGGAGGAGTGAGTACACCTGTGCAAGACTGAAGGGGAGGAGCCGGTGCACCTGTACAAGACTGAAGGGAAGGAGTCGGTACACCTGTGCAAGACTAAAGGGGAGGAGTCATTACACCTGTGCAAGACTGGAGGGGAGGAGCCAGGACACCTGTGCAAGACTGAAGGGAAGGAGCCGGTACACCTGTGCAAGACTGAAGGGGAGGAGCCGGTACACCTGTGCAAGACTGAAGGGGAGGAGCCGCTACACCTGTTAAAGACTGAAGAGGAGGAGCCTGTACACCTGTGCAAGACTAAAGGGGAGGAACTGGTACACCTGTGCAAGACTGAGGGGAGGAGCCTATAACCTGTGCAAGACTGAAGGGGAGGAGCCGGTACACCTGTACAAGACTGAAGGGGAGGAGCCAGGACACCTGTGCAGGACTGAAGGGGAGGAGCCGGGACACCTTTGCAGGACTGAAGGGAGGCTCGGGGTCAGATTTCATACAACCGTCTATTCAGGACACCTCCCGGGCAAATCTGTATAGAAATTGGGAATGTGTTGATGATAAAGCCCACAAAAGATGTCACCAATGGGAAATGTAGGAGGGATCAATGGATACGGAGATGGCTGGAGTATGCGGTACAACGACACACTTCGCTGTAAACAAAACACTTCCTCAGGGGCGGAACCCGTGGTGGGTGTGGCTGAACTGGTGGTGGGTGTGGCTTCTCTGACAGTGAGCTGGGATTCAGCCCAGCACACACATACACTGAGATATTGGCATTTGGGGTATGAAATCTGCTGGAGGTCCATCACCATTGCAGACCAGCACACCTCCAATGTGGTGGAACGTGCCAACACGTTTCTTGTACTGTGGATGGAGTAATGAGGAGTTAGATCCCCTGTCAGATTTTTTATTGCTGTGTCCCCCATGAGGGAGATTCGCCCTCTCTATTGGTCCCGGGGTCACAGAAAGAGACGCAAACATTTTGCGTTGTCACCAAAACAGGAGAACTATCAGGGTCACAAAGGTCGCAAATTTACCACCACTGTGGTAACATGCAGAACATGTGAAAGGGTCCCTCTGCAGGACTGTAATAAAGGGCCCCGTGATGGAAGTAAAGGGCCCCAGGATCAATGGGAAGGGCTCTGAGGGAAGGGCCCGGAGTTTGGAAAGAAGGGTCAGGGGCTCGGAAGAAAGGGTCTGAAGCTCGAATGGAAGGGTCTGGGGCTCAAAGGAAAGGGTCTGGGGCTCAGAGGGAAGGTTCTGGGGATCAGAGGGAAGGGTCCGGGGCTCAGATGGAAGGGTCCGGAGCTCGGAGGGAAGGGTCTGGGGCTCAGAGGGAAGGGTCTGGGGCTCAGAAGGAAGAGTCTTGGACTCAGAGGGAAGGGTCTGGAGCTCAAAGGGAAGATTCTGGGACTCAGAGGGAAGGGTCTGAAGCTCGAATGGAAGGGTCTGGGGCTCAAAGGAAAGGGTCTGGGGCTCAGAGGGAAGGTTCTGGGGATCAGAGGGAAGGGTCCGGGGCTCAGAGGGAAGGGTCCGGGGCTCAGATGGAAGGGTCCGGAGCTCGGAGGGAAGGGTCTGGGGCTCAGAAGGAAGAGTCTTGGACTCAGAGGGAAGGGTCTGGAGCTCAAAGGGAAGATTCTGGGACTCAGAGGGAAGGGTCTGGAGCTCGAAGGGAAGGGTCCGGGGCTCAGAGGGAAGGGTCTGGGGCTCGGAAGGAAGGGTCAGGGGCTCGGAAGGAAGGGTCAGGGGCTCGGAGGGAAGGGTCAGGGGCTCGGAGGGAAGAGTCTGGGACTTGGAGGAAAGGGTCCGAGGATCAGAAGGAAGGGTCAGGGGCTCAGAGGAAAGGGTCTGGAACTTGGAGGGAAGGGTCAGGGGCTCAGAGGGAAGGGTTCGGGGATCAGAAGGAAGGGTCTGGGGCTCAGAGGGAAGGGTCCAGGGTTTGGAAGGAAGGGTCAGGGGCTCAGTGGGAAGGATCAGGGGCTCGGAGGGAGGGGTCAGGGGCTCGGAGGGAAGGGTCTGAGGCTCGAAGAGAAGGGTCAGGTGCTCAGAGGGAAGGTTCTGGGGATCAAAAGAAAGGGTCTGGGGCTCGGATGGAAGAGTCAAGGGCATGGAAGGAAGGGTCAGGGGCTTGGTGGGAAGGGTCTGGGGCTCAAAGGGAAAGATCCAGGGCTCAGAGGTAAGGGTCCAAGGATCAGAATGAAGGATCAGGGGCTCGGAGGAAAGGGTCTGGGATTTGGAGGAAAGGGTCAGGGGCTCGGAGGGAAGGGTCCAGGGATCAGAAGGAAGGGTCAGGGGCTCAGAGGGAAGGGTCCAGGGCTTGGAAGGAAGGGTCCGGGGCTTGGAGGGAAGGGTCTGGGGCTCAGAGGGAAGGGTCTGGGGCTCAGAGGGAAGGATCTGGGGCTCGGAGGGAAGGGTCTGGGGCTCAGAGGGAAGGGTCCAGGGATCAGAAGGAAGGGTCTGGTGCTCGGAGAGAAGGGTCTGGTGCTCGGAGGGAAGGGTCTGGGGCTTGGAGGGAAGGGTCAGGGGCTCAGAAGGAAGGGTCAGGTGCTCGGATGGAAGGGTCTGGGACTTGGAGGGAAGGGTCTGAGGATCAGAAGGAAGGGTCTGGGGCTCGGAGGAAAGGGTGTTGGACTTGGAGGAAAGGGTAAGGGGCTCGGAGGAAAGGGTCCGGGGATCAGAAGGAAGGGTCAGGGGCTTGGAGGAAAGGGTCTGGGGCTCAGAGGGAAGGGTCCATGACTTGGAAGGAAGAGTCAGGGGCTCGGAGGGAAGGGTCAGGTGCTCAGAGGGAAGGGTCTGGGGCTCGGAGGGAAGGGTCTGGGGCTCGGAGGGAGGTGTCCGGGGATCAGAAGGAAGGGTCTGGGACTCGGAGGGAAGGGTCAGAGGCTTGGAGGGAGGGGTTCGGGGATCAAAAGGAAGGGTCTGGGGCTCGGAGGAAAGGGTCTGGGGCTCAGAGGGAAGGGTCCATGACTTGAAAGGAAGAGTCAGGGGCTCGGAGGGAAGGGTCAGGTGCTCAGAGGGAAGGGTCTGGGGCTCGGAGGGAAGGGTCTGGGGCTCGGAGGGAAGGGTCTGGGGCTCGGAGGGAAGGATCTGGGGCTCAGAGGGAAGGGTCTGGGGCTCAGAGGGAAGGTTCTGGGGATCAGAGGGAAGGGTCTGGGGGTCAGAGGGAAGAGTTTGGGGCTCAGAGGGAAGGGTCTGGGGCTCAGAGGGAAGGGTCCGGGGATCAGAAGGAAGGGTCTGGGGCTCGGAGGGAAGGGTCTGGGGCTTGGAGGGAAGGGTCCGGGGCTCAGAAGGAAGGGTCAGGTGCTCGGACGAAAGGGTCTAGGACTTGGAGGGAAGGGTCCGAGGATCAGAAGGAAGGGTCTGGGGCTCGGAGGAAAGGGTCTTGGACTTGGAGGAAAGGGTAAGGGGCTCGGAGGGAAGGGTCTGGGGATCAGAAGGAAGGGTCAGGGGCTTGGAGGAAAGGGTCTGGGGCTCAGAGGGGAGGGTCCATGACTTGGAAGGAAGAGTCAGGGGCTCGGAGGGAAGGGTCAGGTGCTCAGAGGGAGGGGTCCGGGGATCAGAAGGAAGGGTCTGGGGCTCGGAGGGAAGGGTCAGAGGCTTGGAGGGAGGGGTTCGGGGATCAGAAGGAAGGGTCTGGGGCTCAGAGGGAAGGGTCCGGGGATCAGAAGGAAGGGTCTGGGGCTCGGAGGGAGGGGTCCAGGGATCAGAACGAAAGGTCTGGGGCTCGGAGGGAAGGGTCCGGGGCTAGGAGGGAAGGGTGAGGGGATCAGAGGGAAGGGTCTGGGGCTTGGAGGGAAGGGTCTGGGGCTCGGAAGGAAGGGTCTGGGAATCAGAAGGAAGGGTCCAGGGCTTGGAAGTAAAGGCCCCTGGACCAGTGGAAAGGGCCCCAAGTACCCTTCATGGTCTCTTGCCCTGGGGACCTGAAGATTCTAGTTCTGGGGTCATCTGTAGGGATTTCCTCTACCTTCCCGTTGAGCCTACAGGACAGGAAGTGATGACAATATGGTTCCTAGCCAGAAGTATTGAAGCCGAGCCTGCCAGGCAGATAGCATTTCCCACCAAGTCCCTCCCCCCCCGTATCTTTGTCTGGGAAGACGTCCCTTTTCCTCCAGAATCTTGGAATCACAATACACAAGATCTTCCATCCCACTTCCCTCCACTGGGAGCGCCGTCCTCCGACCGTTCACACTCCGCCCCCACTTCTCTCCAACACAAAGCATGTTCTACCTTGTATCAATGTCACTTTTTGTTTGATCAATTGTATCTTTATTTATAAAGGAAAACCCCGACATTGACCTATTATTATCACCCCCTAGGACAGGACTACAAAACAGTTCCCTCCCAGAGGAGGAGAGCGGAGGTGTTCTGTAGTCTTGTCCTAGGGCTACAAAACTCACTCACTAAACTGTATGTATAGAGGAGTAGCAAGGTGACCCTAGGAGAGAACTACAGAACACCTCCCTCTGTGTTATGAGGAGGAGCGGTGAAGGAGGTGTTCTGCAGTCCTTTCCTAGGGTGACAACACTACTCCTCTATAAACACGGAGCAGTGAGTGTTGTCACTCTAGGACAGGAAGTACATTGCTGGCAGGATCACCAGGTGATAACAAAGAAAGTGAATGCAGCCACCGCATCTGAGGTCTGGTAAGCTGCAATGTACAATATTTTTCTTCCTGGGTTTAGATGGACTTTAGGTTCCCTTACAATCTGATTGTATAATCACTCTAGTGGCGGCCATACACACCAGTCTCTTCCAATAGGAATGATAGATCTACAGCAGACCAACCATCCAATGAATATGCGGCACACGGGGACGATTGTAGAGTACTGACTTCATCTCTGTTTACACGTGTGATCTTATAGTGTCATCTGACCAATGTATTCAGGACCGACGTATTCAGGACCGATATATTCAGGACCGATATATTCAGGACCGACGTATTCATGACCGATATATTCAGGACCGACGTATTCAGGACCGATATATTCAGGACCGACGTATTCATGACCGACGTATTCAGGACCGACGTATTCATGACCAATAAATTCATGACCGACGTATTCATGACCAATATATTCATGACCGACGTATTCAGGACCGACGTATTCAGGACCGACGTATTCAGGACCGACGTATTCATGACCAATAAATTCATGACTGACGTATTCATGACCAATATATTCATGACCGACGTATTCATGACCGACGTATTCAGGACCGACGTATTCATGACCAATAAATTCATGACCGACGTATTCATGACCGACGTATTCAGGACCGACGTATTCATGACCAATATATTCAGGACCGACGTATTCATGACCGACGTATTCAGGACCGACGTATTCATGACCGACGTATTCATGACCGACGTATTCAGGACCGACGTATTCATGACCAATATATTCAGGACCGACGTATTCAGGACCGACGTATTCATGACCAACATATTCATGACCATCGTATACATGACCGGCGTATTCATGACCGACGTATTCATGACCGATGTATTCATGACCGACGTATTCAGGACCAACGTATTCATGACCAACGTATTCAGGACCGACGTATTCATGACCAACATATTCATGACCGACGTATTCATGACCGATGTATTCAGGACCAACGTATTCATGACCAACGTATTCAGGACCAACGTATTCATGACCGACGTATTCATGACCAACGTATTCAGGACCGACGTATTCATGACCAATATGCTCATGAGCGACGTATTTATGGCCATCATATTCATTACTAACATGTTCGTGACCAATGTAGGACCAACATAATCATGGCCACGTATTCATGACCATCATATTCATTACCATTGTACTACTGACCAATGTATCATCATACGGTATATCTATATATATTTATATACTACTATTACATAGAAAAACAATTGTTGCAAATCCACGAGAACGCCTAGATTGTCAGGTATGTATTAGTTTGTTGTCTCATGTAATGATGAAGTTCCGGCGCAATAACCAGATCCATGGTGGAAATGTAAGAACTGGACCCCCTACATGGGGGGGAGGGGGGTATCCAGGTATGAGAGCGGAAGGGGTTAAGTAAATTTGTGGTGGGGGATGCTGTGGTGGCTGTGGTGGCTGTGGTGGCGGCGGTGGTGGCTGTCAGATATTCCCAGTAAAGCAGAAATAAGTGCTGGAAATTTACTGAAAATTCCTGGAATGTCTAAAAATCTTTCACCTGCGGACACTGTACATGTCAGTATCTGTTCCCGGGGTGACGTCATCCTGACTACCTTTCACTTCCACCGACCACCAATACAGGGAGGGAGATTACCTTTCACTGCCACTGACCACTGACCACCAGGACAGGGAGGGAGATTACCTTTCACTGCCACCGACCACCAATGCAGGGAGAGAGATTACCTTTCACTGCCACCGACCACCAATACAGGGAGAGAGATAACCTTTCACTGCCACCGACCACCAATGGGGGGCTGGGGGGAAGGTGACATTTCACTGCCACTGACCACCTGTATGGGGGGGGGGGATAATACTTATTGCCACCACCAATGTGAGGGCATGACTTTTGTTGCCACTGACTACCACTGTGGGGGGGGGGGGTTGGGCTAGGGAGGGGAGTTAACTTCCACTGCCTCTGACCACCAATGCATGGGGGTTCATTTTTACTGCCACTGGGCACCAATGTTGGGGGTATGGTTGGAAGGGGTACATTTTACTGCCACTGACCACATATGTGGGGGGAGATGGGGGCTTAACTTTTACTGCCACTGACCACCAATACAGGGAAGATGGAGGGCTACATTTCACTGCCACCGACAACCAATGTGAGGGAAAGAATGTAGCAGGACTACATTTTTTTTGGGTGTTGATGCAATACGCCTCAATGTATGGAAATGTGCTGCTAATGTGTGCCCCTCTTAGCCACTTAAGACCTGCCTAATGACCAGTCATCCCACCCAGACCCTGTTTAATTCCCACCTCTGATTGTGTGGGAGCCGCCCACTAGCGGTGCCACTGCAATGAATGCCCGTGGGCCAGTAACTCAAAGAAGGGGTGGTACCATTGGTATTGAGATCCAAGATGCGGGTATGTCCCAGCAAATCTTGGTCAGTTGTCATCTGTTGGCCTTGGGGAAGGGACCCTACAAGGCTGTGAAGCATCAATAAACAGGTGAGAAGGAGTGCTGGTGACTCTCTACGTTTCTTCTGGGGTTCCACGTGGCACCTACAGTGGTTGAGTGCTGTATGGAATATATCTGTACACACTTTGCAATTGTCCCTGGAGGATAAAGTAATCAGCCAGATTAAGAAATTCTCAGACCATTTCCCTTCTACCCCCCCCCCATCACCCAGAATGAACCAATCGCCAGGCACTTCGCCATCCTACCTTCACAGGCCCAATGTTCCATCTGAGGTCTGTAGGTAGCATTACAATGGCCATCAGATCCTCTACTCATCCTCCTGTCTCGGAGCCGTGGGTGACATTCATACAGACTTGGCCAGTAACAAACCAGCACTGATTCTTCTCACGGGCTGTGTTCTGCACCTTGGAGCAGGTGGGACCTTGTGCCTGTCACAATGTGGACATCACACCCAAAGCACCGAGTGTTCTTCTGTAGACCTCAACTGGTGGATCAACCTTGAAAAGTTGCTATCTATAAATACAAGGGCCAATTGATGGGCATGGCAGCTAATCATGCCAAATTGAAGCTCAACATGATTGCCCATGATACCATCAAACGTGATGCCAAGATACCATCAAACATGATCCCATCAAACATGGTGCCATGATACCATGAAACGTGACGCCATCAAACATGGTGCCATGATACCATCAAACATGATCCCATCAAACATGATGCCAAGATACCATCAAACATGATCCCATTAAACATGATGCCAAGATACCATCAAACATGATCCCATTAAACATGGTGCCATGATACCATCAAACATGATCCCATCAAACATGGTACCATAAAACGTGACGCCATCAAACATGGTGCCATGATACCATCAAACATGATCCCATTAAACATGATGCCAAGATACAATCAAACATGATCCCATTAAACATGATGCCATGATTCCATCAAATGTAATACCATGATATCATCAAACCTGATCCTATCAAACATGATGCCATGATACCATCAAACGTGATGCCATGGTAACATCAAACATGATCCCACCAGACATGATGCCATGATCCCATCAAACATAATGCCATGATTTCAGCAAATGTGATGTCATGATCCCATCAAGTGTGATACCATGATACCTTCAGACCTGATTTGATGCCATGATAACATCATACATGATGCCATGATTCCATCAAACATGATCCCATCAAGCAAGATACCATGATACATAAAGCATGATCCCATCAAACACGATGCCATGATACATCAAACGTGATCCCACCAAACATGATGCCATGATACATAAAGCATGATCCCATCAAACATGATGCCATGATACATCAAACATGATCCCATCAAACATGATGCCATGATACATCAAACATGATCCCATCAAGCAAGATGCCATAATACATCAACCATGATCCCATCTAACATGATGCCATGATACATCAACCATGATCCCATCTAACATGATGCCATGATACATCAACCATGATCCCATCTAACATGATGCCATGATACATCAACCATGATCCCATCTAACATGATGCCATGATACATCAAACATTTTTTTATGGTTGAACTGGATGGACTTTTTTCAGCCAGACTAACTATGTAACTATGATGCCATGATCCCAACAAACATGAAGCCATCAAATGTGATGCCATCAAACATGATTCCATGATTCCATCAAACGTGATGCCATCAAACGTGATGTCATGATCCCATCAAACGTGATGTCATCAAACATGATGCCATGATTTCATCAAACATGATGCCATAATTATATCAAACGTGATGCCATCAAACATGATGTCATGATCCCATCAAACATGATGCCATCAAACGTGATGCCATCAAACATGATGTCATGATCCCATCAAACGTGATGCCATCAAACATGATGTCATGATCCCATCAAACGTGATGCCATCAAACATGATGCCATGATCCCATCAAACGTGATACCATCAAACATGATGTCATGATCCCATCAAACGTGATACCATCAAACATGATGTCATGATCCCATCAAACGTGATCCCATCAAACATGATGTCATGATCCCATCAAACGTGATCCCATCAAACATGATGTCATGATCCCACCAAACCTGATACCATCAAACATGATGTCATGATTATTATTACTATACAGGATTTATATGGCGTCAACAGTTTGCTCAGCGCTCTACAAAATGAAGGCAGACATTACAGTTACAATACAATTTCGTACAAGAGGAAACAAAGGGCCCTGATCCCATCAAACATGATGCCATGATACCACCAAACCTGATCCCATCAAACATGAAGCCATGATCCCACCAAACCTGATCCCATCAAACATGATGTCATGATCCCACCAAACCTAATCCCACCAAACATGATGTTATGATCCCACCAAACCTAATCCCACCAAACATGAAGCCATGATACCACCAAACCTGATCCCATCAAACATTATGTCATGATCCCACCAAACCTGATCCCATCAAACATGATGTCATGATCTCCCACCAAACCTGATCCCACCAAACATGAAGCCATGATACCACCAAGCCTGATCCCATCAAACATGATGTCATGATCTCCCACCAAACCTGATCCCACCAAACATGATGTCATGATCCCACCAAACCTGATCCCATCAAACATGATGTCATGATTATTATTATTATACAGGATTTATATGGCGCCAACAGTTTGCTCAGCGCTCTACAAAATGAAGGCAAACATTACAGTTACAATACAATTTGGTACAAGAGGAAACAGAGGGCCCTGATCCCATCAAACATGATGTCATGATCCCACCAAACCCGATCCCATCAAACATGATGTCATGATCCTACCAAACCCGATCCCATCAAACATGATGTCATGATCCCACCAAACCTGATCCCATCAAACATGATGTCATGATCCCACCAAACCTGATCCCATCAAACATGATGCCATGATACCACGAAACCTGATCCCATCAAGCATTATGCCATGATACCACCAAACCTGATCCCATCAAACATGATGTCATGATACCACCAAATCTGATCCCATCATACATGATGCCATGATACCACCAAACCTGATCCCACCAAACATGATGTCATGATCCCACCAAACCTGATCCCATCAAACATGATGCCATGATCCCACCAAACCCGATCCCATCAAACATGATGTCATGATCCTACCAAACCCGATCCCATCAAACATGATGTCATGATCCCACCAAACCTGATCCCATCAAACATGATGTCATGATCCCACCAAACCTGATCCCATCAAACATGATGCCATGATACCACGAAACCTGATCCCATCAAGCATTATGCCATGATACCACCAAACCTGATCCCATCAAACATGATGTCATGATACCACCAAATCTGATCCCATCATACATGATGCCATGATACCACCAAACCTGATCCCACCAAACATGATGCCATGATACCACCAAACCTGATCCCATCAAGCATGATGCCATACCACCAAACCTGATCCCATCAAACATGATGTCATGATACCACCAAATCTGATCCCATCATACATGATGTCATGATACCACCAAACCTGATCCCATCAAACATGATGTCATGATCCCACCAAACCTGATCCCATCAAACATGATGTCATGATACCACCAAATCTGATCCCATCATACATGATGCCATGATACCACCAAACCTGATCCCACCAAACATGATGCCATGATACCACCAAACCTGATCCCATCAAGCATGATGCCATACCACCAAACCTGATCCCATCAAACATGATGTCATGATACCACCAAATCTGATCCCATCATACATGATGTCATGATACCACCAAACCTGATCCCATCAAACATGATGTCATGATCCCACCAAACCTAATCCCATCAAACATGATGTCATGATCCCACCAAATCTGATCCCATGACACCCCCAAACCCAATCCCATAAAACACAATGCCCCAAATCTTTGCCCACATCCTGGAAAATATTTGTTTTGAATCCAGTGATGCTCTGCTCACATCTCACAACATTGTCAGAGTTGTACCATCCCTGACAAAGACATCCAGTGTCCAATAAAGGGGTCATTGCGGGAATAATACTACAGATAACTTGTCTTTTCTGTGTCATGAGAAAGGTTCTTTTGGAGGGTAACAGAAGAAAGTGTGAATAGAACTCATGTTGCATGGACATCTTAGATATGAGTTTTCCCCGAAAATCGGATGACAATAAATTCAGACTAAATTTCATGATTTTAGATGTCCCGAGCTGAATCCAAATATCAGATTTTCAAAAGGAACCAGAAGGACCATCTAAAGTCTGTTTCTGCCTTATATCTTCTGCTGTTCCTTGAGCACCCTTAGCTTGGCTACCAGTCCCACCGGATCCCACCCATCTATCTCAGAGGATTTTGGCCCCATCATCTCATTAGGCTGCCAGGAGCTTCCCAAATCATTCCCAGCAATTAGGTATCAATGGATGCCCAGTAGTAGGAGCCTGGTTTAGATTTCCATTGACTTCTGGTTTGAAAATTCTGAATCTGCAATATATGCAAAATTGAGGGTTTTTTTGCACATTTTACTCATGTTTTTGGCTCTAGAGACCTTAAAATTGGAGCGCCTAAAAAATATGAATAAACACGAGTTTTTCAATGGTATTTCAGGCACTCCCATGAAAGCCTTTGGGGCCAAAACCACACACGTCTGCACCCTCAGAAGCCCATGTACGTTTCTGAGCTTCAAGGGACAAGACACAGTGCTCAGGTGTGAACGGGCCTATTGACGATATTGTGATTCTTCATCTTCAGCATCGTCGCACTTTGTGGATCACACACACACATGAAAAAAATGCTCAGGTGAGAATAGGGCTAAGGCGGGTACAAGCGTTTGTGAAGATCAACTTTTCAAGCATTTTCTATATCAGATGTGAACAACAAGCTACAGAGCAGAGACCCACTTTACAAATACATTCCTTTTATGAAGTTTACACGAGGGAAAGGGGAGGATTGAGGAGAGGATGTCAGGGAGTCTGAAAGGAGGATAGGAGAGGAATCAGGAAAGTATGAGAGGAGGAGAGGAGAAGAGAGAAAGGAGGAGAGGAGAGGAAGCAGGAGAGTCTGAGAGGAGGAGAGGAGAGGAAGCAGGAGAGTCTGAGAGGAGGAGAGGAGAAGAGAGAAAGAAGGACAGGAGAGGAAGCAGGAGAATCTGAGAGGAGGAGAGGAGAAGGGAGAAAGGAGGAGAGGAGAGGAAGCAGGAGAGTCTGAGAGGAGGAGAGGAGAAGCGAGAAAGGAGGAGAGGAGAGGAAGCAGGAGAATCTGAGAGGAGGAGAGGAGAAGGGAGAAAGGAGGAGAGGAGAGGAAGCAGGAGAGTCTGAGAGGAGGAGAGGAGAAGAGAGAAAGGAGGAGAGAAATCAGGAAAGTAGGAGAGGAGGAGAGGAGAAGAGAGAAAGGAGGATAGGAGAGGAAGCAGGAGAATCTGAGAGGAGGAGAGGAGAAAGGAGGAGAGGAGAGGAAGCGGGAGAATCTGAGAGGAGAAGAGAGAAAGGAGGATAGGAGAGGAAGCAGGAGAATCTGAGAGGAGAAGAGAGAAAGGAGGATAGGAGAGGAAGCAGGAAGGTCTGAGAGGAGAAGAGAGAAAGGAGGAAAGGAGAGGAAACAGGAAGGTCTGAGAGGAGGAGAGGAGAAGAGAGAAAGGAGGATAGGAGAGGAAGCAGGAAGGTCTGAGAGGAGAAGAGAGAAAGGAGGAAAGGAGAGGAAACAGGAAGGTCTGAGAGGAGGAGAGGAGAAGAGAGAAAGGAGGATAGGAGAGGAAGCAGGAAGGTCTGAGAGGAGAAGAGAGAAAGGAGGATAGGAGAGGAAACAGGAAGGTCTGAGAGGAGGAGAGGAGAAGAGAGAAAGGAGGATAGGAGAGGAAGCAGGAAGGTCTGAGAGGAGGAGAGGAGAAGAGAGAAAGGAGGATAGGAGAGGAAGCAGGAAGGTCTGAGAGGAGAAGAGAGAAAGGAGGAAAGTAGAGGAAACAGGAAGGTCTGAGAGGAGGAGAGAAGAAGAGAGAAAGGAGGATAGGAGAGGAAGCAGGAAGGTCTGAGAGGAGAAGAGAGAAAGGAGGAAAGGAGAGGAAACAGGAAGGTCTGACAGGAGGAGAGGAGAAGAGAGAAAGGAGGATAGGAGAGGAAGTAGGAAGATCTGAGAGGAGAAGAGAGAAAGGAGGAAAGGAGAGGAAACAGGAAGGTCTGAGAGGAGGAGAAGAGAAGAGAGAAAGGAGGATAGGAGAGGAAGCAGGAGAATCTGAGAGGAGAAGAGAGAAAGGAGGATAGGAGAGGAAGCAGGAAGGTCTGAGAGGAGAAGAGAGAAAGGAGGAAAGGAGAGGAAGCAGGAAGGTCTGACAGGAGGAGAGGAGAAGAGAGAAAGGAGGATAGGAGAGGAAGTAGGAAGATCTGAGAGGAGGAGAGGAGAAGAGAGAAAGGAGGATAGGAGAGGAAGCAGGAGAATCTGAGAGGAGAAGAGAGAAAGGAGGATAGGAGATGAAGCAGGAGAATCTGAGAGGAGAAGAGAGAAAGGAGGAAAGGAGAGGAAGCAGGAAGGTCTGAGAGGAGGAGAGGAGAAGAGGGAAAGGAGGAAAGGAGAGGAAGCAGGAAGGTCTGAGAGGGGGAGAGGAGAAGAGAAGAGAGAAAGGAGGACAGGAGAGGGAGCAGCAGAGAGACTGAGAAAAGTAAAGAAGAGATGAAGGGGTAGAGGAGAGGATGCAGGATAGTCTGAGAGGAGAAGAGTGAAAGGAGTACACGACAGGTAGCAGGAAATTCTGAGAGGAGGAGAGGAGAAGAGAGAAAGGAGGATAGGAAAGGAAGCAGGAGAGAGGAAGAGAGCAGAAGAGAACAAGGATAGGAGAGGAAGCAGGAGAGAGGAGAAGAGGAGAAGAGAAGAGAGAAAGGATAGGAGAGGATGCAGGAGAGTCTGAGAAAAGGAGAGGAGAAGAGAGAAAGGAAAATAGGAGAGGAAGCATGAAAGAAGTTGAGAAAAGGAGAGAAGAAAAGATGAGGGAGTAGAGGAGAGGATGCAGAAGAATCTGAGAAGAGAAGAAGAGAAGAGAGAAAGAAGTACTGGAAAGTAAGCAGGGGAGAGTCTGAAGAAGAGGAGAAGAGAAGAGGGAAAGAAGGACAGCAGAGCAAGCAAGTTAGTGCAGCGGAGGAAAGAAGTGATTAAGCAGTAGAGGAGAGGAGAGGAGAGAGAAAGGAGGATAGGAGAGGATGCAGGATAGTCTGAGAGGAGAAGAGAGAAAAGAGAGGAAGCAAGAGAGAATCTGAATGAGAGGAGGAGAGGAGAAGAGAACAAGGAGGATAGGGGAGGAAGCAGGAGACAGTCTGAGAGGAGGAGAGGAGAAGAGAGAAAGGAGGATAGGAGAGGATGCAGGATAGTCTGAGAGGAGGAGCGGAGAACAGTGAAAGGTGGAAAGTAGAGGAAGCAGGAGTCTGAGAGGAAGAAAGGAAAAGAGAGAAAGGAAGATAGGAGAGGATGAAGGATTGTCTGAGAGGAGGAGAGGAGAAGAGAGAAAGGAGGATAGGAGAGGATGCATGAGAGTCTGAGAAAAGGAGAGGAGAAAAGATGAGGTAGTAGAGGAGAGGATGCGGGAGAAAGGAGGAGAGGGAAAGAGAGAAAGGAGGATAGGATAGGAAGCAGGATAGTCTGAGAGGAGAAGAGAGAAAGAAGAGGAAGCAAGAAAGAGTATGAGAGGAGGAGAGGAGAAAAGAACAAGGAGGATAGGGGAGGAAGCAGGAGACAGTCTGAGAAGAGGAGAGGAGAATAGAGAAAGGGGGATAGGAGAGGAAACAGGAGAGAGTCTGAGACGAGGAGAGGAGAAGAGAACAAGGAGGATAGGGTAGGAAGCAGGAGACAGTCTGAGAAGAGGAGAATAGAGAAAGGAGGAGAGGAGAGGATGCTGGATAGTCTGAGAGGAGAAGAAAGAAAGGAGGAGAGAATGCTGGATAAATTGATAAAGTTCGGTATGATCCTTCAAGCGGCTGGTAAATCAGGGAAGCAGTCAGGCGGCTGGAGGCCTTAGAGGAGGCTGGAGCCTCTGTACACCAAGGTCACAGCTCAGAGCGTTGGCTCTTCAGGGATCCAAGTTCTGCCACGTTCCTCAAAGATCCAAAGTATGAAGAAAAAAAAGACTTCTTGCCCCATTCACACATCTCCTCCTCCAACCTGTTAAGTCGTTACAAACGAGATCCGGCTGTGCGGCGCTACGCGGACGCGGAGACGTTAATTGGAATTGGCTTTTAGTGTCGCTGCTTGAGATGCCATCACAGCGATGAGGATGATGAAAGGAGAACGCGGCTAATTATTCCAGACATCAAACGTTCGCATTGTACCGTGACCGTACGGCGTGTCGGAGGAGGTGCGCCAGTTCACAGCGGTGCCACAAAAGGAGGACCCCCGTTAAAAGGAGTCATCTATTCTTTGAAAGACAAAAAAAAAAAACAAATGATGCCACAAGAATAGCAAATCCCTAATTGGAGTCGGTTATTAGCACACACGCTGCACGCCGTGCTGGACGCGCGTCTTGGTCGTTCTTTCTGTAGTGCGAAACTCAGGTCTAAGAAATGCAAAAATGTTGCAATTAAAGGGAAACCATGACATATTGTAACGTTTGCAGCATTTTTGTGCGCAGTAGGATCTGGATACAGCGAAGACACCTTTCTGCAGGGCCGGACAGTGAGGGTCAAAAGGTAAGTATTTTGGTAGGTGGCTTCCACTGGGGGGGGGGGGTAACGACGAATTGAGTCGATCTGCAGTTGTCCATTAAAGGGTAACTCCACTAAATACGAAGATTACATACATTGGTTCCCCTAGATGTCAGAGAGACTGTATCCGTGTGTGGTTGGTCTTGTCTTCTGCTACATGCCCCCCCCCCCCACCCACTCAGTGCATGGTGAAGGAGGGTGGCACCGCCATCCACTATGAGCAGTATGCAGCTGGTGTCACACATCTGATCACTGTACAACGAATACAGAACAACACTTTGCCAATGGTCTGAGTTTTCTTCCTCCATCAAAATCCCTTCTTTATTGACCCTCAGTGACCGAAACATGTCAGACTGACTCTATCTATTATCTATCTATCTATCAAAAAATATATTGACTATACAACTATCAAAAGCAATATGGAGGACCTGAGAATGCATAAAGACAACGCTGGAGGTCAGAGAATGAGGTTATGGAATAAACACTGGAGGACATGGATGAAGACTTCGGAGTCAGTACTGGAGGACCAAGATTTTGCAGTCTGCATTGGTGGATGTGGTTGGAAATTTTGGAGTCAACACTAGAGGACAGGGATGGAAATTTTGGAGTCAACACTGGAGGACAAGGAGGGAGATTTTCGAGTCTACACTGGAGGACAAGGATGGAAATTTTCGAGTCTGCACTGGAGGATATGGATAGAAATTTTGGAGTCAATACTGGAAGACAGGGATGGAGATTTTGGAGTCAACACTAGAGGACAGGGATGGAAATTTTGGAGTCAACACTGGAGGACAGGGAGGGAGATTTTCGAGTCTGCACTGGAGGATATGGATGGAGATTTTCGAGTCTGCACTGGAGAATATGGATAGAAATTTTGGAGTCAACACTGGAGGATAGGGATGGAGATTTTGGATTCTACCCTAGAGGATGGGAATGGAAATTTTGGAGTCAACACTGGAAGACATGGATGGAGATTTTGGAGTCTGCCCTGGAGGATGGGGATTGAGATTTTGGAGTCAACACTGGAGGACAGGGAGGAAGATTTTGGAGTCTGCCCTGGAGGATGGGAGTGAAAATGTTGGAGTCAACACTGGAAGACAGAGATGGAGATTTTTGAGTCTGCACTGGAGGACAGAAGATTTTGGGTTGAAGGCGTAGGAGGACAGTGATGGAGTTTTTTAAGTCAGCACTGGGGGACAGGGATGGAGAGATTAGAGTCAAAACTGGGAGAAAGGGGTGTAAATTTTTTATTTGGCCCTGAAGGACAAGGATGGAGATTTTGGAGTCTACACCGAAGAATGGTGATGGAGATTTTTGAGTCACCCTTGGAGGACAGGGATGGAGATTTTGGAGTCGACACTTGAAGACGGGGATTGAGATTTTGTTGTTGGCATTGCAGGTTGCGGATGGAGATTTTGGAGTTGACACTGGAGGGCGGGGATGGAGATTCTGGAGTCGGCACTGGAGAACTGGGGTGAAGGTTTTGGAGTTGCAACCGAAGAACCGGGATTAAGATTTTGAAGATGGAGTTTTTGGAGTCGGCACTGGAGGACTGTGATGGAGTTTCTTGAGTTGGTACTGGAGGACAATGATGGAAATTTTGGAATTGACACTGAAGTACAGGGATGAAGATTTGAAGTCAGCATTGGAGGATGAGGATACAGTTTCTGGAGTCACCACTGGAGGATGGGTTTGAAGATTTTTGGAATCGGCACTGGAGGACATGAATAGAGATTTTGGGAAAGGTATGAAAACTTTGGAGTTGACATTGGAGGATGGGGATGGAGATTTTGGTAACAACACTTGAGGACAGGGAGAGAAATTTTGGAGTCACCACTAAAGAATGGGTATGAAGGCTTTGGAGTCGGCACTGGAGGATAGTGATGAAAATTTCAAAGTCACCACTGAAAGATGGGTATGAAGATTTTGGAGTCAGCACTGGAGGATAGTGATAGAGTTTTTGAAGTCGGCATTGAAGGACTGCAATGTAGTATTTGGAGTCAACACTGGAGAATGAGCATAGAGATTCTTGAGTCAGCACTGGAGGACAGGGATGTAGATTTTGTATTTAGCCCTGAAGGACAAGAATGGAGTCTACACCGAAGAATGGTGATGGAGATTTTTGAGTCACCCTTGGAGGACAGGAATGGAGATTTTGGAATCGACACTTGAAGACGGGGATTGAGATTTTGTTATTGGCATTGCAGGTTGCGGATGGAGATTTTGAAGTTGACACTGGAGGGCGGGGATGGAGATTCTGGATTCGGCACTGGAGAACTGGGGTGAAGGTTTTGGAGTTGGCACTGGAGAAGAGAGGTGAAGATTTTGGAGATGCAACCGACGAACCGGGATTAAGATTTTGAAGATGGCTTTGGAGGACAAGGATGGAATTTCTGGAGTTGGCACTGGAGGACTTTGATGACGTTTTTGGAGTCCGCACTGGAGGACTGTGATGGAGTTTCTTGAGTTGGTACTGGAGGACAGTGACGGAGATTTTGGAATTGACACTGAAGTACAGGGATGATGATTTGAAGTCAACATTGGAGGATGGGGATAAGGTTTCTGGAGTCACCACTGGAGAATGGGTTTGAAGATTTTGGAATCGGCACTGGAGGACATGAATGGAGATTTTGGAGTTGGCACTAAGGGAAAGGTATGAAAACTTTGAAGTTGGCATTGAAGGATGGGGATGGAGATTTTGGATTCAACACTTGAGGACAGGGAGAGAAATTTTAGAGTCACTACTGAAGAATGAGTATGAAGATTTTGGAGTCGGCACTGGAGGATAGTGATGGAGATTTCAAAGTCACCACTGAAGGATGGGTATGAAGATTTTGGAGTCGGCACTGGAGGATAGTGATGGAGATTTCAAAGTCAACACTGAAGGATGGGTATGAGGATTTTGGAGTCGGCACTGGAGGATAGTGATGGAGATTTTGGAGTCACCCCTGAAGGATGGGTATGCAGATTTTGGAGTCAGCACTGGAGCATAGTGATAGAGTTTTTGGAGTCGGCATTGAAGGACTGCAATGTAGATTTTGGAGTCAACGCTGGAGAATGGGCATAGAGATTCTTGAGTCGGCACTGGAGGACGGGGATGTAGATTTGGGCGCTGTTTGTTATTCCAACAGAGATGTATCTCCAGTTTCTGAATACCACTGGAGACACATGCACTGTAGAATACACCCAGGCCATGATCTTCGTGTCCTCTGTCTTCAACGATGCAACAGCAGCATGTGATGTTCTGGACGTCCAATAGGAAAGCTGATATTTTCTATAAAAGACAGTAGCGATGACCCCCTGCTAAGCTGGCAGTGAAGTATTGTACAGTGTCAGGCTTAGAAAGTAACAGGAATGTGGAAACATTTGCTATATCATTTGGGAATATACTGGGGTATATTTACAATTGACAAAATTCTCAAAACTGCCATCTCGGTTCCATCCATGGACACCATCTACTTCCTGGACTAAGATGCCAGCTCAGAGATGACACCATCATGCAAATACTGGTGCCTGTGCAGTTCTTGGTTGTATTTACAAATGTCCAACACAGTTCAGCCCCTGCTGCAGCCCCCAGTGGACTAGTTCTGTGAAACTGGCTTTGGAAAAAAAAATCACAGGGCTTTGTTTTTAAATAAAAAAAGTTCTTTGATCATCAGAGGGCTTTGTTTTACAAAAAAAAAAAAGTCATGCAATCATATTAATCGCATGGCTTTGTTGATAAAAGTAGGATTAGGGTTAGTAATATTGTTGGGGTTCCTCTGTTCCTCCTCCTCTAACATCATATTACCAGCCAGTGAGGGAGAAGAGGTCCAAGATAGGTGAGCTTCTTCAACCTTCTGGAAACATTTAAAGCCCTAAGAAGCATGGTGGGACCATAGGAACCTACGAGTGGTATGATTGCTCACCTATAATTAAGGTAGGTGTCATTATACACTATACGTAATCATAAATATAGAAAATAAATATTTAAAGCCTGCTGCACCCCTAAAAATTACCAAAAACCTCCTAAATTTCCCCAGTAACTCTAATGCTTTTTGCCAAGGTGGCAACATTTTGCCAAAAAGTCCCAATTTTTTAGGTCAGCACTGTAGGACGGTGATGGAGTTTTTGGAGTCAGCACTGGAGGACGGTGATGGAGTTTTTGGAGTCAGCAATGGAGGATGGTGATGGAGTTTTTGGAGTTGGCATTGGAGGATGGGGACGGAGTTTTTGGAGTTTGCATTGGAGGGTGGGGATGGAGTTTTTGGAGTTGACACTGGAGAATAGTGATGGATTTATTAGGGTCAGCATTGAAGGATGGAGATGGAGTTTTTGGAGTTGGCATTGGAGGATGGGGATGGAGTTTTTGGAGTTGACACTGGAGAATAGTGATGGATTTATTAGGGTCAGCATTGAAGGATGGAGATTGAGTTTTTGGAGTTGGCATTGAAGGATGGAGATGGAGTTTTTGGAGTTGGCATTGAAGGATGGAGATGGAGTTTTTGGAGTTGGCATTGGAGGATGGGGATGGAGTTTTTGGAGTTCACACTGGAAAATAGTGATGGATTTATTAGGGTCAGCTTTGAAGGATGGAGATGGAGTTTTTGGAGTTGGCATTGGACGGCGGGGATGGAGTTTTTGGAGTTGGCATTAGAGGGCGGGGATAGAGTTTTTGGAGTTGGCATTGGAGGGCAGGGATGGAGTTTTTGGAGTTAGCATTGGAGGGCGGGGATGGAGTTTTTGGAGTTGGCATTGGAGGGCGGGGAGGGAGTTTTTGGAGTTGGCATTGGAGGGCGGGGATGGAGTTTTTGGAGTTGGCATTGGAGGGCGGGGATGGAGTTTTTGGAGTTGGCATTGGAGGGCAGGGATGGAGTTTTTGGAGTTGGCATTGGAGGGCAGGGATGGAGTTTTTGGAGTTGGCATTGGAGGGCGGGGAGGAAGTTTTTGGAGTTGGCATTGGAGGGACGGGATGGAGTTTTTGGAGTTGGCATTGGAGGGCAGGGATGGAGTTTTTGGAGTTGGCATTGGAGGGCGGGGATGGAGTTTTTGGAGTTGGCATTGGAGGATGGGGATGGAGTTTTTGGAGTTGACACTGGAGAATAGTGATGGATTTAATAGGGTCAGCATTGAAGGATGGAGATTGAGTTTTTGGAGTTGGCATTGGAGGGCGGGGATGGAGTTTTTGGAGTTGGCATTGGAGGGCGGGGATGGAGTTTTTGGAGTTGACACTGGAGAATAGTGATGGATTTATTAGGGTCAGCATTGAAGGATGGAGATTGAGTTTTTGGAGTTGGCATTGAAGGGTGGATATGGAGTTTTTGGAGTTGGCATTGAAGGATGGAGATGGAGTTTTTGGAGTTGGTATTGGAGGATGGGGATGGAGTTTTTGGAGTTCACACTGGAAAATAGTGATGGATTTTTTAGGGTCAGCTTTGAAGGATGGAGATGGAGTTTTTGGAGTTGGCATTGGAGGGCGGGGATGGAGTTTTTGGAGTTGGCATTGGAGGGCAGGGATGGAGTTTTTGGAGTTGGCATTGGAGGGCGGGGATGGAGTTTTTGGAGTTGGCACTGGAGGGCGGGGATGGAGTTTTTGGAGTTGGCATTGGAGGGCGGGGATGGAGTTTTTGGAGTTGGCATTGGAGGGCGGGGAGGGAGTTTTTGGAGTTGGCATTGGAGGGTGGGGATGGAGTTTTGGGAGTTGGCATTGGAGGGCGGGGATGGAGTTTTTGGAGTTGGCATTTGAGGACGGGGATGGAGTTTTTGGAGTTGGCATTGGAGGGCGGGGATGGAGATTTTGGAGTTGGCATTGGAGGGCGGGGATGGAGATTTTGGAGAGGATCACATGGCTTTGTTGATAAAGTGTTAAACTTAGTGTTATCATTGGGATTCCTTTTGGATCAAAAACAGGTGAAAGGGGCCTCTGTTACCCTCAGGAGACATTTAAAGGTCACTAATACCTTAAAAATTATCCAAAACCACCACAATTTCTCCTTCCGTATTGACCCTAATACGCTTTTTTTGTCGAAATGTCCCAATTTTTGCTGTAATTTTGGCAAAACCCCTCAAATTACAACTGACGGAAAAACCCGCAATCCAAAATCTACGGCCTACAATATGAAGTCATGAATATACACTAGACTTTTCCCGCATTATAATAATAATTTTGATACATTGGGCTATTTTTTTCTACTATGTAACATATTTAGTTCTCTTTTTTGTTTTTTTTTCTTTGGCTTTGTTCCCTAAAAATCTTTCAGCCCGCGGGACCGTCCTTTTGACTTCCCCTCCAGACGTGGATGGGTTAAGCGAGCTCTGTTTCCCTGGCACCGGCTGCCTGGACAGATGGGCACATTTGTAGCGGCGATGGCGTGCCGTAACTACGCGACATGCCTACTGCGGAATTTTGTTTACTAATCTCAGGGCTGTTTATTCTGCTCTAATCTCCTGACCCGTAAATGGTATCGGCCAGCGCGATCGGACGTGTCGCTTCCCGTTATACACAAATCTCTGGACCGCTGAAAGGATTATTTATGCGCGTCACTCGCTATTTCACACCTCTTCGCCGTTCTCCTCCTCGCTGCTTGCCCAGATGACCCCGGCCGTGTCACGCGCATTCCGCGAGATAAATGTATCGGATATCTGTGAAATTGCCAGATTGCGGGAGGATATCCTGCCCGCGCGAACCGCGGTCTGGCCAGCTTGTCGGAGGTAGTTAAAGAGAAAGTACATTTATATCAAGACTCGTGTGACGAATATAAGAACAGAAACGGCGATTGAAACCACGAAAGCTTAATGCGCTTATATTTTGCCTTCTTGGCTCCTCCCCCTCCCTCATCAACATGATTTTGACATTTTTAGGTAAAACTTTCTGTCGCCATTATTTTAGTTCCCATGATCTCATCACTGGGTCTCTGTGCTTCCCTACGCAATGAAGGCAGAGGGCCGGCAGGGTGCTGTTCATAGCTTTTTTCACTGCAGACTGCCCCCTGGGAGGAGTTATTAAAAAAAAAATGTCTTCATGGGTAGGTCGCAGGGGCGGACTGGCAACTCATGGGGCCCCCGGGCAATAGGGAAAATGGGGCCCCTGTGTCCTTGCCCAAACTCAAAAATGAAAAAGGTTCCAGGGGCATCTCATGGGGCCCCCTACTGACCCCGGACCTTCAGGCAGTGCCAAATTTCCAAATGGTCAGTCCACCCCTGGGTAGGTGTCAGTCTGGAGGCGTGGGAGTTCTTAGGCAGACTGCATTTGCATACCTATGATTGAAAGAACTGAAATGTAATGAATGAAAGGGACGGGACAGGGGAGTCAGACTTGGGGGGTGAGGGCTAGATGATGCTGGAAGTCCTCAGCCAAAATTTAAGGTGGAGCCCTATCTGATTAGCTGCAGCTTCTAATGCACATTGTGAGAAGCTCCCAGTGTGCAGTGACATCATAGGAAGCCATTTCAGTCCAGGAAAGGAGCCGGTACAACTGAGCAAGACTGAAGGGGAGGAGCCGGTACAACTGAGCAAGACTGAAGGGGAGGAGCCGGTACACCTGTGCAAGACTGAAGGGGAGGAGCCGGTACACCTGTGCAAGACTGAAGGGGAGGAGCCGGTACACCTGTGCAAGACTGAAGGGGAGGAGCCTGTACACCTGTGCAAGACTGAAGGAGAGGAGCCGGGACACCTGTGCAAGACTGAAGGGGAGGAGCTGGTACACCTGTGCAAGACTGAAGGGGAGGAGCCGGTACACCTGTGCAAGACTGAAGGGGAGGAGCCAGTACATCTGTGCAAGACTGAAGGGGAGGAGATGGTACACCTGTGCAAGACTAAAGGGGAGGAGCCGGTACACCTGTGCAAGACTGAAGGGGAGGAGCCAGTACATCTGTGCAAGGCTGAAGGGGAGGAGCCGGTACAACTGTGCAAGACTGAAGGGGAGGAGCCTGTTCACCTGTGCAAGACTGAAGGGGAGAGGAGGTACACCTGAGCAAGACTGAAGAGGAGGAGCCGGTACACCTGTGCAAGACTGAAGGGGAGGAGCCAGTACACCTGTGCAAGACTAGAGGGGAGCAGCCGGTACACCTGTGCAAGACTAGAGGGGAGGAGCTGGTACATCTGTGCAAGACTGAAGGGGAGGAGCCGCTACACCTGTGCAAGACTGAAGGGGAGGAGATGGTACACCTGTGCAAGACTGAAGGGGAGGAGCCGGTACACCTGTGCAAGACTGAAGGGGAGGAGCCGGTACACCTGTACAAGACTGAAGGGGAGGAGCCGGTACATCTGTGCAAGACTGAAGGGGAGGAGCTGGTACACCTGTGCAAGACTGAAGGGGAGGAGCCTGTGCAAGACTGAAGGGGAGGAGCCTGTGCAAGACTGAAGGGGAGGAGCCTGTGCAAGACTGAAGGGGAGGCCGGAGGGAGGATTTAAAGCAGCAATTTGGGACATGCTTCTATACACAGGGAATTTCCTGTCTATTTACTGTACAGTACTGAAATAGGGGGCCCAAGAGGCACCATAGATATTTGAGGGTGAATGGATATGTAGGCAGGATTTGAATGCACCTGGGTAAGAGAAGGAAAGGAAGATGGGCAGGAAGGGGAGGAAAGGAGGAAAACGAAGAGGAGAGGAATGGGGAGGAGTGCAAAGAAATGGAAAAGAGAGAAGAAAAACTGAGAGAAGGGGAGAAGAGGAGAGGAAAGGAGGGAAGAGGAGAGATGTGGATAGGAAGAAAGGGGAAATTAAAGAAATGTAGGTGAAGGGAGTAAAGGAATGGAGAGAAAAAAAGGAAGAAGCCAGGGAGGGGGGGGGGAGGGAGCAGGTGAACAGATAAGATAAAGAAGAGAGCGGGAAGGAAGGGGAGAGGAGAATAAGAGAAAAATAGAAGAGAGTACCGAAGAAAGAGGGGATGGGGGGAGAGGATAGAAAGGGAAGAGGAGAGCAAGAAGCTGAGATCCTGAGAGGAGGAGAGGAGAAGAGAGGAAGGAGGAGAGGAGAGACTTACAGAAGAGAAAGGGAAAACAATAAATCTTGAATGAGGGGACATGAAAGGAGATGAAAAGAGAGGGCAGGGGAGAAGAAGAGAGGAGTGGCAAGAAGAGAAAAACAGAAGAATGATACAAAGGAAAAAGAAAAGAAAAAAGAGGGGATGAGAGGATATGAAAGGAGATGGGATGAGGGAGTCGGGGACAAGAGAAGAGGAGAGAAAAAGATAGGAAAGAGGAGAGAAAAGCAGAGGAGAGGAGAAGATATGTAAGTGTAGAAGAGAAGAAGAAGTAGAGGAGAAGTGAGGCAGGAGTAGAGGAGAGGAGTGGAGCAGAACAGAGCCTGAGAGGAGGAGAGGAGAAGAAAGGAGAGACAAGAGACAGGAGGAGAAGTGACAAATGAGTAGAGGAAAGGAGCAGGAGAGGGTCTGAGAGAAAGAAAGGAGAAGTGAGGATGGAGGACAGGAAAATAATGAGGAGGACAGGAGAGGAAAGAGGATAGGAGAAGGAGAAGTATAGGAGAGAATGGAGGACTGGAGAGGATGAGGAGAGGAAGGAGAAGAAGGAGAATGGGAAAGGAAAGAGAAGAAGAGAAGGAGTGTAGGAGAAGAAAGAGGGCAGGAGAAGGAAGAGGATAGGAGAAGGAGGATAGGAGAGGATGGAGGACAGGAGAAGGAGGAGTATAGGAGAGAATGGAGGACTGGAGAGGATGAGGAGAGGAAGGAGAAGAAGGAGAATGGGAAAGGAAAGAGAAGAAGGAGTATAGGAGAAGAAAGAGGGCAGGAGAAGGAAGAGGATAGGAGAAGGAGGATAGGAGAGGATGGAGGACAGGAGAAGGAGGAGTATAGGAGAGAATGGAGGACTGGAGAGGATGAGGAGAGGAAGGAGAAGACGGAGAATGGGAAAGGAAAGAGAAGAAGGAGTATAGGAGAAGAAAGAGGGCAGGAGAAGGAAGTGGATAGGAGAAGGAGGATAAGAGGATGGAGGACAGGAGAACGAGGATAGAAGTGGAAGGAGCATAGAAGAAGAAAGAGGGCAGGAGAAGGAAGAGGATAGGAGAAAGAGGATAGGAGAGGATGGAGGACATGAGAAGGAAGAGGATAGGAGAAGGAGGATAGGAGAGGATGGAGGAGAGGAGAAGAAGAAGGAGGACAGGAGAAAAAGGAGGAGAGGAGAAGGAGAAGAATAGGAGATAATGGAGGACTGTAGAGGATGGAAGAAAGGAGAAGAAGGAGGACAGGATAACGAGGAGCATAGGATAGGAAAGGAGGAGAGGAGAAGAATGAGTATAGGAGAAGAAGGAGGATAGGATAGGATAGGAAGGAGGAGAGGAGAAGAAGGAGGGCAGGAGAAGGAAGAGGATAGTAGAAGGAGGATAGGAGAGGATGGAGGATAGGAGAAGGAGGATAGGAGTGGAAGGAGGATAGGAAAGGATGGAGGATAGGAGAAGAAAGAGGATAGGAGAAGAAGGTGGATAGGGTAGGAAGGAGGAGAGGTGAAGAAGGAGGAGAGGAGAAGAAGGAGGAGAGGAGCAGAGGATAGGAGAGGATAAGAGAGGATGGAGGATCGGAAAAGAAGGAGGAAAGGAAGGAGGATAGATGAGGATGGAGGATAAGAGAGGATGGAGGATAGGAGAGGATGGAGGAAAGGAGAGGATGGAGGATAGAAGAGGAAGGAGGAGAGGAGAAGAAGGATGATAAGAGAAGAAGGAGGAATGGCGAAGAAGGAGGATAGGAGAGGAAGGAGGATAGGGGAAGAAGGAGAGTAGGAAAGGAAGGAGTATAGGAGAAGAAGGAGGATAGGAGAGGGTGAAGGATATCAGAAGAAGGAGGACAGGAGAGAATGGAAGACAGGGGAAGAAGGAGGATAGGAGAGGAAGGAGGATAGGAGAGGAAAGAGGATAGGAGAGGAAGGAGTATAGGGGAAGAAGGATGATAGGTGAGGATGGAGTATAGGACAAGAAGGAGGATAGAAGAGGAAGGAGTATAGGAGAAAATGGGGGATAGCAGAAGAAGGAGGATAGGAAAAGAAGGACAGGAGAGAATGGAGGACAGGCAAAGAAGGAGGATAGGAGAGGATGAAGGATAGGAGATGGAGGATAGGAAAGGATGGAAGATAGGTGAGGATGGAGGATAAGAGAGGAAGGAGGACAGGATAGGAAGGTGGATATGAAAAGAAGAAGGAGAGGAGAGGGGAGGAGAGAAGAGAAGAGGAGAGGAAGGGGAATAGGAAAGCAAGGAGGAGAGGAGAGGAAGGAGGAGAGGAGTGAATGGAGGAGAGGAGTGAATGGAGGAGAGGAGAGGATGGAGGAGAGGAGAGGATTGAGGATAGCAGAGGAAGGAGTAGAGGAGTGAATGGAGGAGAGGAGAGGATGGAGGAGAGGATTGAGGATAGGAGAGGAAGGAGGAGTGAATGGAGGAGAGGGAGAGGATGGAGGAGAGAGCCTGAAAGAAAGAGAGGAGAGAAGTAGGGAAGAATAAGAGGTGAAGAGAAGGAGAGGAGTAGGAAGTAGAGGATGAAGAGTAGAAGGAGGATGTACAACGCGTGCTCTGCTTGTGTGGATGGAATATTATACATAATAATGTGATATAACCTAATAGATGTCACAGTTGTTTAGCCGCTCGCCCCCCCCCCCCCCTCGCCGCCACCCCCAGCATTCCAGCTGAGCCTGAGCCCCTGGCATGGCGCCATCTGTGTTCCGAGCGCCATGTGTAATTCCAGCTCATAACCTATTATAAACGCCATGGTTCCCCCGACACATAGGAGGGGATGGGGCTTCTGCACAAATGCTTTAACCTCTGATGGCCTGAGAAGTCCTGGACTGGGGGCACCTCTGTGCCGGGAATCCATCAGTGCGCCGTTCTGCCATCTCCTTCAGACGGAGGCCCTGCTCTTATTCTTGGTCTCTATAAAGATTTTTGCCATACTTTGGATAATTTGCACCCCAATAGTGTCCTCATTTTATGAAAAGTCCTTATTCTGAGCCTGCAAAGGCCGAATGTATTCCTTGGGTCCAGCACAGGATGACTGGCAAGCAAAGACAGTCCCACCCAGAGGCATTCTGAAAGCCCTGCTGAATACAACAGGAAATACTAAATACTGTACAATTATTTTTGTTTAAAAATTAGAATTTAGAACATTTTAGAATATTTCTGACCAGCACGTTGTGTTACTCTTGTAGCAGTTACCCAAAAATAATTTGAATATGACTTTTATACTTTTACATGCGTAACGGTCTTCATGTTTGTGATTCCTAAAGGTGTTTGTGAACGTCTCCTTTAAGAGGTCATCTGTATCACAGGGAATGTAAAGAACGCCGCGGCATAACAGCTGCTGAGAGCAAATCAATTAGACACAGAGGTAATATTTATAAAGCAGCAAATGGTAGAATCGTCATTCCTTCTGCCGTGTTCTTCTCGTTGTACAATGCTCTAAATGTATACAGTGAAGGAAATGCGTATTTGCTCCCCGGCTGATGCTAAACGTTCGCCCCTCACACAGAAATGATCGGTCTAAAAATCCAATGTTCGGTGCAACAGTGAGAGACAGAATACAACAACAAATTCAGCAGAAATGCGTCTAACAAATGATGACTGATCTGCATGTTCATGAGGGAAAGAAGGATTTGATCCCCTATCATTCAGCAGGATTTCTGGCTCCCAGGTGTCTTTCATACAGGTAACAAGCTGAGATTAGAAGCAGTCTCTTAAAGGGAGTGCTGCTAATCTCATTGTGTTCCCTATATAAAAGACACCTGTCCACAGGAGCAATCAAACCATCAGATTCCAAACTCTCCACCATGGCAAAGACCAAAGAGCTGTCCAAGGATGTCAGGGACAAGATGGTAGACCTACACAAGGCTGGACTGGGCTACCAAACTATGGCCAAGCAGCTTGGTGAGAAGGTGACAACAGTTGGTGCAATCATTCACAAATGGAAGAAACACAAAACAAGTGTCAGTCTCCCTAGGTCTGGTGCACCATGCAAGATCTCACCTCGTGGAGTGTCAATGATCATGAGAACAGTGAGGAATCATCCCAGAACTACACGTGAGGATCTTGTCAATGATCTCCAGGCAGCTGGGACCACAGTCACCAAGAAAACAATTGGTAACACACTACGCCGACAAGGACTGAAATCCTGCAGTGCCCGCAAGGTCCCTCTGCTCAAGAAAGCACATGTCCAGGCCCGTCTGAAGTCTGCCACTGAACATCTGAATGATGCAGAGGAGGACTGGTGGGAAGTGTTGTGGTCAGAGGAGACCAAAATCCAGCTCTTTGGCATCAATGCAACTCGCCGTGTTTGGAGGAGGAGGAATGCTGCCTATGACCCCAAGAACACCATCCCAACTGTGAAACATGGTGGTGGAAACATTCTGCTTTGGGGGTGTTTTTCTGCTAAGGGGACAGGACAACTGCACCGCATCAAAGGGACGATGGACGGGGCAATGTACCCTCAAATCTTGGGTGAGAACCTTCTTCCCTCAGCCAGGGTATTGAAAATGGGTGGTGGATGGGTGTTCCAGCATGACAATGACCCAAAACACACGGCCAAGGCAACAAAGGAGCGGCTCAAGAAGAAGCACATTAAGGTCCTGGAGAGGCCTAGCCAGTCTCCAGACCTTCATCCGATTGAAAATCTGTGGAGGGAGCTGAAAGTTCGAGTTGCCAAACGTCAGCCACCAAACCTTAATGACTTGGAGAGGATCTGCCAAGAGGAGTGGGCCAAAATCCCTCCTGAGATGTGTGCGAACCTGGGGGCCAACTCCAGGAAACGTCTGACCTCTGTGATGGCCAACAAGGGATTTGCCACCAAGTACTGTCATGTTTTGTGAAGGGGATCAAATCCTTCTTTCCCTCATGAACATGCAGATCAGTCATCATTTGTTAGACGTATTTCTGCTGAATTTGTTGTTGTATTCTGTCTCTCAGTGTTACACCGAACATTCCATTGTTAGACCGATCATTTCTGTGTGAGGGGCAAACATTCCATTGTTAGACCGATCATTTCTGTGTGAGGGGCAAACATTCCATTGTTAGACCGATCATTTCTGTGTGAGGGGCGAACATTCCATTGTTAGACCGATCATTTCTGTGTGAGGGGCGAACATTCAGCATCAGGGGGGGAGCAAATACGCATTTCCTTCACTGTACATATCAATCTATCTAATGATGATAGATGGATAGAAAGATAGATTGAGAGATGGATGGATGGATGGATAGATAGATGTTCGATGTGTATGAAGGAGAAGGTCGTCCGTATCCTCTGCTGCCTGGGTCTAGGCACACAGTAAATCCGGCCATGTAGAGGTAAAGAAATCATTTCCCCTCAATGAAATAAAAAATGGAAATAAAAAAGAACATTTCCTTCCCAAGACTAAAATCCGCTCTGAGGGGGGGGGGGGGGTCATTGGCCTAATCAGGATATACACCTGTGTGCCATCCATCACATTTCCATACTTCACCCCCGCTGCTTTATGTCATCCGTGGGTCCGGAAAGCGCCAGATGCCGAATCTAGAAACGGGTACAAGGAATGTGTCCGCCGCATCGTCTCTGTATTCTTGGCAGCACGACCCAGCAGATTTCACAGAGCTTACCGGGAAATGTACAGACAATTACAAATATGATGGAGATAATCGTAATAATAGTGATGGGACTGTGGGGGAGGGGGCATTAGAGTGTAAGCTCCTCTGTACAGAGACTGATGTGACTGTGGGGGAGGGGACATTAGAGTGTAAGCTCCTCTGGTACAGAGACTGATGGGACTGTGGGGGAGGGGACATTAGAGTGTAAGCTCCTCTGGTACAGAGACTGATGGGACTGTGGGGGAGGGGACATTAGAGTGTAAGCTCCTCTGTACAGAGACTGATGGGACTGTGGGGGAGGGGACATTAGAGTGTAAGCTCCTCTGTACAGAGACTGATGGGACTGTGGGGGAGGGGACATTAGAGTGTAAGCTCCTCTGGTACAGAGACTGATGTGACTGTGGGGGAGGGGACATTAGAGTGTAAGCTCCTCTGGTACACAGACTGATGTGACTGTGGGGGAGGGGACATTAGAGTGTAAGCTCCTCTAGTACAGAGACTGATGTGACTGTGGAGGAGGGGACATTAGAGTGTAAGCTCCTCTGTACAGAGACTGATGTGACTGCGGGGGAGGGGACATTAGAGCGTAAGCTCCTCTGGTACAGAGAATGATGGGACTATGGGGGAGAGGACATTAGAGTGTAAGCTCTTCTGGTACAGAGACTGATGGGACTGTGGGGGAGGGGACATTAGAGTGTAAGCTCCTCTGGTACAGAGACTGATGGGACTGTGGGGGAGGGGACATTAGAGTGTAAGCTCCTCTGGTACAGAGACTGATGGGACTGTGGGGGAGGGGACATTAGAGTGTAAGCTCCTCTGGTACAGAGACTGATGTGACTGTGGGGGAGGGGACATTAGAGTGTAAGCTCCTCTAGTACAGAGACTGATGTGACTGTGGAGGAGGGGACATTAGAGTGTAAGCTCCTCTGTACAGAGACTGATGTGACTGCGGGGGAGGGGACATTAGAGTGTAAGCTCCTCTGGTACAGAGACTGATGTGACTGTGGGGGAGGGGACATTAGAGCGTAAGCTCCTCTGGTGCAGAGACTGATGTGACTGTGGGGGGAGGGGACATTAGAGTGTAAGCTCCTCTGGTACAGAGAATTATGGGACTGTGGGGGAGGGGACATTAGAGTGTAAGCTCCTCTGGTACAGAGACTGATGTGACTGTGGGGGAGGGGACATTAGAGTGTAAGCTCCTCTGGTACAGAGACTGATGTGACTGTGGGGGAGGGGACATTAGAGTGTAAGCTCCTCTGGTACAGAGAATGATGGGACTGGCTCAGTGGTCACTGTACAGCGCCGTGGTATATGTCAGAGCTATATAAATGTATAATAAAACAGACTTGTAGATTTTACTTCCTAAACTCTGTTGTCTCGGTAAAGAAGAACACAGATTGCAGGCCGTGAGCGTTTGTTCTGATATTGCACAGTCCAGTTTCCCGGGACAATCGCTGCCGCTTGCAGAACCCCCCCCTTTCCCGCAGGGGATGTTGATGGCAAAACAAATCGAGGAAATCCTGTCGAGCTCCCTGTGATTTTGAGCTTAATCTGGTCAGGAAGAAGGACACCAGAGGCGGCTGCGCCGGCGATAAGGAGCCGTTGAACGCTGGCGGCCTTTTGTTTCGTTATCTCCTCCCTCGCTCTGACCGGCGCTCTCCCAGGAAAACACTCTTCTTCTGCCGATCAATATAAACGCCGCAAGCTGGAAGTGAACGATGGAGCGACCAACACAAAGTAAAAACAAAAAAGTGAAGAGTTTAGCAAAGACCCCCACAGGGCGATCCTGTAGATCCTCAACGAAACCTGCCCACATACATAATAATATGTGCAACTGGCTGGTTGGACCCCCTTACTACACTGATTCTGATAAATATAAGATATCCATTCACTACAGAGCGGTGACATCACTGAGGGTGGAGCCTATCCATTCACTAGAGAGCAATGACATCACTGAAAACACAGCCTATCCATTCACTAGAGAGCGGTGAGATCACTGAGAATGCAGCCTATCCATTCACTAGAGAGCGGTGACATCACTGAGAACGCAGCCTATCCATTCACTAGAGAGCGGTGACATCACTGAGAAGGCAGCCTATCCAATCACTAGAGAGCGGTGACATCACTGAGAATGCAGCCTATCCCTTCACTAGAGAGCGGTGACATCACTGAGAATGCTGCCTATCCATTCACTAGAGAGCGGTGACATCACTGAGAACGCAGCCTATCCAATCACTAGAGAGCGGTGACATCACTGAGAACGCAGCCTATCCCTTCACTAGAGAGCGGCGACATCACTGAGAAGGCAGCCTATCCAATCACTAGAGAGCGGTGACATCACTGAGAACGCAGCCTATCCATTCACTAGAGAGCGGTGACATCAGTGAGGGTGCGGTCTATTGGCATGTAGTGTGTTAATACATTGTGCCATCTGGAGGGTGAATCGTAGATCTGGGGACTTTGGCATGACACCATTCACCTGCGAGCGAGTGTTCTGGTGAATAGTAAGCCGGGTGAACGGGGAGTCAGACATCTGTTTATTGGCAGGAAACGTCGATGAGGAGGCCAATTAACGTTTCATTTAGCAGCTAATCCTCAGCAGAATTGCATGCTGGTCCTTGGTGTTGCACATTGCATGGAATTAACCAGTTGCGGTCTTTGAGTCGCAGTCTCACGTGCCGCGAAGTCTTTCCATAACCTCCAGAGATGGTTACAGGTCCATATAGAGTCACGTGATGTAACCAGCGGCTGGGGGCAATATTTGGTAGCGGATAAGCTCTCCAGGGGGGTTTGCATGGTAGTAGAGGTGGGAGGAACTGAAAGTGGGGGGTCACCCTTCTTAACCTTTTCAAAAGTTTTGTCAAAGCTGAAGGCTCCTTTATGTGGTAAGGACTTCAGTCTGGAGTTCCTCCTAAGGAAGGCGAGACGAGAGAGGTTCTCTTGTGGCCTTACAGAGGTGTAGCCACCCTGTCATAAAGAAAGGTCGAGGATTGCTGCTGCCATTGGGTGTCACTGGCACTTAGAGCAATAGTCATGGGGGTGGTGTCAGTCTTGGGTGTATGAGTATTTATGTCCCCTCTGGCAGTTCATAGGAGGTTCATGGTCAGTGGTGCATGCTAGGGATGGATATAAATGTTTGGGGGTGGCATGGTGAGCAGTCCTCCCCCCTGGGCTGTGTCCTGGGGAGGTGTGTGCTGAGTAGGCCAGGGCTTGGTTGGGCCATCACTCAGAAACCTCACTGGCAGTGTCACTGGCACTTAAGGCAATAGTCATGGCGGTGGGGTGGTGTCAGTCTTGGGTGTATGAGTATTTATGTCCTCTCTAGGAGGTTCATGGCCGGTGGTGCATACTAGGGGTGGATATAAATGTTTAGGGGTGGCATGTGAGAACCCTTCCCCCTTTGGGCTGTGGCCTGGGGAGGTGTGTGCTGAGTAGGCCAGAGCTTGGTTGGGCCATTACTCAGAAACCTCAAGCTGCCCTGCTTGGTGGAGCTTAGTTTGCCAGGTAGTATTTTTACCCAGGCCAGTTTGTAGTCTTGGCTCTCCTGTAGGTTGAGGGTTGCTGCTGTTTCCTGCTGCTGCCACCACTGGGTGTCACTGGCACTTAGGGCAATAGTCATGGGGGTGGTGACAGTCTTGGGTGTATGAGTATTTATGTCCCCTCTGGCAGTCCCTAGGACAGGGGTGTACAAACTATGGCCCTCCAGCTGTTGAAGTACTACAAGTCCCATCATGCTTCTGCCTCAGGGTGTCTTGCCTGTGGATGCCAGTGTCTTGCAAGGCCTCGTGGGACTTACAGTTCCTCAACACCTGGAGGGCCATAGTTTGGACACCCCTACCCTAGGAGGTTCATGGCTGGTGGTACACGCTAGGGAGTGTTTGGGGGTGGTATGGTGAGCAGTCCTCCCCCCTGGGCTGTGGCCTGGGGAGGTGTGTGCTGAGTAGGCCAGAGCTTGGTTGGGCCATCACTCAGAAACCTCAAGCTGCCCTGCTTGGTGGAGCTTGGTTTGCCAGGTAGTATTTTTACTCAGGCCAGTTTGTAGTCTTGGCTCTTCTGTAGGTCAAGGGTTGCTGCTGTTTCCTGCTGCTGCTACCACTGGGTGTCACTGGCACTTAGGGCAATAGTCATGAGGGTGGTGTCAGTCTTGGGTTTATGAGGTATTTATGTCCCCTTTGGCAGTTCATAGAAGGTTCATGGCCAGTGGTGCATGCTGGGGGAAGATATAAATGTTTAGGGGTGGCATGGTGACTACTCCTCCCCCCTTGCTGTGTCCTGGGGAGGGTGTGTGCGGTGGTTTAGGCTGAGTAGGTCAGAGCCTGGCTGGGGCCTAACTCAGAATCCTCAAGCTGGCCTGATTGGTTGAGGAGGGTACAGCACTCAAGGTGGAAGAGCCAGTGGATGGAAGTCCTACAGTGGGGGATTGGATTCCACCCTCAGAAGATCGTGCCACTTCCTTGGATGGAGGTAAAAGTGTGGTAGAGTCTGGAACCCATCTGTTGGAGGCAGGGCCAGGACAAATGGTGGGCAGGAGGGGCAGGAGGAGGGCACCTCCTCACCGCAGGAAAGCTACAAATCAGTGGTTTGCAACCAGGGGCCACAGTTTCACATATGCTCTGATAGCTACTGCTGTCACACACACCATACATGTACAACTACCTTCTGGCCACAAAAAAGCAAATGTTTGGCCATGCAGGGACAGTGCCCACCACGGACATTTGGAGCAAGGGGGCAAAGAATGGACACAAGGTGGCAATTTGTTCTATGACATGAATTAGGAAGGGGGTGCAAGTCTGTATCCTTGTCCTAGATGTTGGACTAACTTGTCCCGGTACTGGTCCGAGGAGTCTGAGACCCGACCCTCGCTCCCTGTGAGCCGGAGCTATAAAACCGTGTCTGGTGCCCATCAATGTCATGACCAGGGGCGGACTGACCATTTGGAAACTCTGGCACTGCCCAAGGGCCCGGGGTCAGTAGGGGGCCCCATGAGATGCCCCTAGTAACTTTTTCATAGGCTTTTTTGAGTTAAGGCAAGGACACAGGGGCCCCATCATCCCCTTGATCAAGCCCAATGAGTTGGTAGTCCGCCCCTGGTCATGACTATGTCCACTGCGGCCATGGATCCACCCTGGGGTAATGTAAGCCCGCCTCTGTGCTGGGGGTACCCAAATAGTCTCCCCAAACAGAAACCACATTCACAATTCGAACTTGGTTCCTTCAGGAAACCTTTTCCATCCTGCTAACCTCAACCCGACTCCGACGACCACGAGAAAATCGAAAGAACGTTTCGAAAACAATTACTGAATGAAATTGTATGGATGCGCGGCCGGTTTGAGTCGTGACTGGTTCTCTTCACGGGTTCCGCATGATAGCTCAGGGAGATAACGATCCTCATTGAGAGTAATTGAAGGCTCCAGGCTCAGAGTCTGCTGCGGAGAGACACTGCAGATAATAACGTCTCAATAATGAAATAAAACTTCGACTTTGTCTCACAATGCTCAGCGAAATGTATGAATCCAGAACCATGAAAGATATTGGAAGCAGTTACGTCCGTACCGATCCTATTCACTATATGGAGTCTATCTTCTTTTTTTTTTGGATGGCTTTATGTATATTTTTATCTACGGACGGACATGAAGGCTGAGCCATCAGTGACAGGTGGTGGGCTGTCATCGTGATCTGAGAAAAGCAAATGGTCATAAAGGGGGCCTTCTTCTAAAATTCTCCATCTAGGGGCCATGATCTTCCCCAGTGGCTGGAGATCCACTAGAAACCACTCTATATACACACCATATTGCCCCAAGTATTGGTCGGCCTCCCTTTCCACGCACATGACCTTTAATGGTCTCCCAGTCTTAGACCGTAGGGTTCAATATTGAGTTGGCCGGCCTTTCCACGCACATGACCTTTAATAGCCCCCCAGTCTTAGTCCGTAGGGTTCAATATTGAGTTGGCCCCGCCCTTTCCAAGCACATGACGTTTAATGGTCTCCCAGTCTTAGTCCGTAGGGTTCAATATTGAGTTGGCCCCACCCTTTCCACGCACATGACCTTTAATGGCCCCCCAGTCTTAGTCCGTAGGGTTCAATATTGAGTTGGCCCCGCCCTTTCCAAGCACATGACGTTTAATGGTCTCCCAGTCTTAGTCTGTAGGGTTCAATATTGAGTTGGCCGGCCTTTCCACGCACATGACCTTTAATGGTCTCCCAGTCTTAGTCCGTAGGGTTCAATATTGAGTTGGCCGGCCTTTCCACGCACATGACCTTTAATGGCTCCCCAGTCTTAGTCCATAGGGTTCAATATTGAGTTGGCCGGCCTTTCCACGCACATGACCTTTAATGGTCTCCCAGTCTTAGTCTGTAGGGTTCAATATTGAGTTGGCCCCACCCTTTCCACGCACATGACGTTTAATAGTCTCCCAGTCTTAGTCCGTAGGGTTCAATATTGAGTTGGCCGGCCTTTCCACGCACATGACGTTTAATGGCCCCCCAGTCTTAGTCCGTAGGGTTCAATATTGAGTTGGCCCCGCCCTTTCCACGCACATGACCTTTAATTGCCCCCCAGTCTTAGTCCGTAGGGTTCAATATTGAGTTGGCCCCGCCCTTTCCAAGCACATGACGTTTAATGGTCTCCCAGTTTTAGTCCGTAGGGTTCAATATTGAGTTGGCCCCGCCCTTTCCACGCACATGACCTTTAATGGCCTCCTAGTCTTAGTCCGTAGGGTTCAATATTGAGTTGGCCCCGCCCTTTCCACGCACATGACCTTTAATGGCCCCCCAGTCTTAGTCCGTAGGGTTCAATATTGAGTTGGCCCCGCCCTTTGCAGCTATAACAGCTTCAACTCTTCTGGGAAGGCCGTCCACAAGGTTTAGGAGGGTGTCTATGGGAAGGTTGGACCATTCTTCCAGAAGCACATTTGTCAGGTCAGGCACTGATGTCGGGGGAGGAGGCCTGGCTCGCAGTCTCCGCTCTAATTCATCCCAAAGGTGTTCTATGGGGTTGAGGTCAGGACTCTGTGCAGGACAGTCAAGTTCCTCCACCCCAAACTGGCTCCTCCATGTCTTTATGGAACTTGCTTTGTGCACTGGTGTGCAGTCATGTTGGAACAGGAAGGGGCCATCCCCAAACTCCTCCCACAAGGTTGTCCAAAATGTCGCCTTAAGAGTTCCCTTCACTGGAACTAGGGGGCCAAGCCCAACCCCTGAAACACAACCCCACACCATAATCCACCCTCCACCAAACTTTACACTTGGCACAATGCAGTCAGGCAAGTACCGTTCTCCTGGCCACCGCCAAACCCAGACACATTCATCGGATTGCCAGACAAAGAAGTGTGATTGGTCCCTCCAGAGAACACATCTCCTCTGCTCTAGAGTCCAGTGGCGGCGTGCTTTACACCACGGCATCCGACGCTTTGCATTGCACTTGGTGATGGAAGGCTTGGATGCAGCTGCTCGGCCATGGAAACCCATCCCATGAAGCTCTCTACGCACTGTTGTTGGTCTCATCTGAAGGCCACACCAAGTTTGGAGGTCTTTTGCCATTGACTCTGCAGACCTTCATACCGCCCCCCCCCAGGTCTATTACCGAATGACAGGACAGGGTTAGATGTCCGCCTCCCAGAATCCTCTGTGGCCACCGCTGAGCAATCCTCTGAAAGTGCCCCCTCCTGGCCAATGACCGATATTTCCATCGTATTGTAAGCCGTTCCGATTGAAGACGCTCGGATGACACATTTAGTTTTCAGCGACTCCCGCGAGTCTTTTAATTAAAATGTGAAGATTTCCCGTCAGAAGGGAGGGGAGCGGAGTGGTACAAGTGAGATTTAATTTGCAGCGAATAATCGGCAGCGGCGTGCGCCAATTCTCACCGTCCTCATTACCTGTAATAAAGGAGCGTGAGATCTGCGTCGCAGCAACCTGCCTGCGGGGACTTCCAATAATAACAGGCGGAGAGATCTGTGGGAAAGACTCTGCATGGGAACAGAATGAAGAAATGTGAAGTGGGAGGGGGGGGGGACTGAGGAAATGCCTCCTAATACTTCTACAAAGTTACAATGTACAGTCTGATCACTGGGGGAGCAGACTGAGGAAACGCCTCCTCCTCCTTCTACAAAGTTACAATGTACAGTCTGATCACTGGGGGAGGGGAGACTGAGGAAATGCCTCCTCCTCCTTCTACAAAGTTACAATGTACAGTCTGATCACTGGGGGAGGGGAGACTGAGGAAATGCCTTCTCCTTCTACAAAGTTACAATGTACAGTCTGATCACTGGGGGAGGAGACTGAGGAAATGACTCCTCCTTCTACAAAGTTACAATGTACAGTCTGATCACTGGGGGAGCAGACTGAGGAAACGCCTCCTCCTCCTTCTACAAAGTTACAATGTACAGTCTGATCACTGGGGGAGGGGAGACTGAGGAAATGCCTCCTCCTCCTTCTACAAAGTTACAATGTACAGTCTGATCACTGGGGGAGGGGAGACTGAGGATATGCCTTCTCCTTCTACAAAGTTACAATGTACAGTCTGATCACTGGGGGAGGAGACTGAGGAAATGACTCCTCCTTCTACAAAGTTACAATGTACAGTCTGATCACCGGGGGAGGAGACTGAGGAAATGCCTCCTCCTCCTTCTACAAAGTTACAATGTACAGTCTGATCACTGGGGGAGGAGACTGAGGAAATGACTCCTCCTTCTACAAAGTTACAATGTACAGTCTGATCACTGATTGATGAATACATTCAGTGTTGGCCTCATACTCACAGGAGAGGAGAGATATATGACGTACACACGGAATACATTGCGGCTGATCAGTGTTCGCTCTGCTGCATGTGGCATTGTCCCGGTCACTGCTCATCCAAGGGCTACAGACAGGCAACGTGACGAGGGCCGGGCCAGGAAGTGTCAGCAGCGGTTAGGAGCGCGGAGTGATGGTGGGATCATTCATCCTCAGGAGCTGAGTGCCAGGCGCAGGGAATCCTGATTCCTGCCAGGGTCACAAACACTGAAGGCCGAGTGTGCCGGGCTCCGGGGTCAGGAAAACCGAATGCCGAGTGTGCCGGGCTCCGGGGTCAGGAAAGCCGAATGCCGACTGTGCCGGGCTCCGGGGTCAGGAAAACCGAATGCCGACTGTGCCGGGCTCCGGGGTCAGGAAAACCGAATGCCGAGTGTGCCGGGCTCCGGGGTCTGGAAAACCAAATGCCGAGTGTGCCGGGCTCCGGGGTCAGGAAAACCGAATGCCGAGTGTGCCGGGCTCCGGGGTCAGGAAAACCGAAGACCGAGCTGTGCCGGTCTCCGGGGTCAGGAAAACCGAAGGCCGAGTGTGCCGGGCTCCGGGGTCAGGAAAACCGAAGGCCGAGTGTGCCGGGCTCCGGGGTCAGGAAAACCAAAGGCCGAGTGTGCCGGGCTCCGGGCTCAGGAAAACCGAAGGCCGAGTGTGCCGGGCTCCGGAGTTAGGAAAACCGAATGCCGAGTTTGCCGGGCTCCGGGGTCAGGAAAACCGAAGGCCGAGTGTGCCGGGCTCTGGGGTCAGGAAAACCGAATGCCGAGTGTGTCGGGCTCCGGGGTCAGGAAAACCGAAGGCCGAGTGTGCCGGGCTCCGGGGTCAGGAAAACCGAATGCCGAGTTTGCCGGGCTCCGGGGTCAGGAAAACCGAATGCCGAGTGTGTCGGGCTCCGGGGTCAGGAAAACCGAATGCCGAGTTTGCCGGGCTCCGGGGTCAGGAAAACCGAATGCCGAGTGTGCCGGGCTCCGGGGTCAGGAAAACCGAATGCCGAGTTTGCCGGGCTCCGGGGTCAGGAAACCGAATGCCGAGTGTGCCGGGCTCTGGGGTCAGGAAAACCGAATGCCGAGTGTGCCGGGCTCTGGGGTCAGGAAAACCGAATGCCGAGTTTGCCGGGCTCCGGGGTCAGGGCATTGGTGGTCTTTATGCAAAATTTATCTCCATCCAGCGATCCCGCCAGTAACAAGGGAAGAGGAAGTGAGGGGGGGAAGGGAAGAGGAAGAGGAAGGGGAGAGGATAACAGAGGAGAGGAGAGACAAGAAAAGAAGAGGGGAGGAGAGGAGAGATGTTGAGGGAGGGGAAGGGGAAGCAATGGGGGGGGGAGAGGATGGAAAGGAAAGGAAGGGAAGGGGGGGAGGAGATTAGAGAAAAGAAGAGGAGAGGTGATCAAGGAGAGGAGAGAAGTTGATTGGAGGGGATAAGGGGAAAGAAAAGGAGGGGAAGATAGGAGAGGAGAGGGGAGAGAAATCTGAGGGAATTTAAGGGAAAGGAGGAGAGAAGCTCATTGGAAGGGAAAGAAGGAAGTGAGGAGTAGGGATGGGGAAGGTGAAGAGGAAGGGCAGAGGAGGGAAAAGAGGGGAGGAAAGAAGTTAATTAGAGGGGAAGGGAGGAGAGGAGAGGTGAGAAGAGGGAAGAGGAGAGGAAAGAGGAAGAAGAAGTGAGGGGAAGTGAAGGGATTGGGAAAGGGAGAGGAGAGGATAAATGATTGAGGAGAGGGTAAAGGGAAGTGAGAGGAAGGGAAGAGGAAAGGGAGAGGAGAAGAGAAGAAAGGAGGGGAGAGGAGAAATGAGGGGAAGGGAAGGAATGTGGAAGGGAAGAGGAAAGGGGGTTGGAGAGGAGAAGGGAGGGGGAAGGAAAGAGGAAGGGGAGAGGAGTGAATGGGGAAGAGCAAAGTGAGGGGAAGGGAGGGGATGAGGAAGGGAAAAGTAAAGGGAGAGGAGAGGAAAAGAGAAGGGAAGGGGAAGGAAAGCAAAAGGGGAGAGGAGAGGATAGGAGAGGGGAACGGATGAAAAAGGGAAGAGGAAAGGGAGAGGAGAGGAAAGGAGGAGGAGAGGAGTGGAGAGAAGAGGAGAGGAGTGGAGAGGAGTGGAGAGGAGTGGAGAGGAGAGGAGAGGAGTAGAGTGGAGAGGAGTGGAGAGGAGAGCAGTGGAGAGGAGTGGAGAGGAGAGGAGTGGAGTGGAGAGGAGAGGAGAGGAGTAGAGTGGAGAGGAGTGGAGAGGAGAGCAGTGGAGAGGAGTGGAGAGGAGAGGAGTGGAGTGGAGAGGAGAGGAGAGGAGAGGAGTAGAGTGGAGAGGAGTGGAGAGGAGAGGAGAGAAGAGGAGAGGAGTGGAGAGGAGAGGAGAGGAGAGGAGAGGAGTGGAGTGGAGAGGAGAGGAGTGGAGTTCATTGTTGGGGTTCCCATACACTTTCTATGACAGGCAATTGATGGCCGTATTCCCGGAATGTCACGTGGTGGAATGTGCGCAGAGCTGTTTAGACCATGCGGTGGACATGTTGGCGGTTGCGGTGACACGTGTGTGGTTGCGCTGACACGTGTGTGGTTGCGCTGACACGTGTGTGGTTGTGGTGACACGTGTGTGGTTGCGGTGGACATGTTGGCGGTTGCGGTGACACGTGTGTGGTTGTGGTGGACATGTTGGCGGTTGCGGTGACACGTGTGTGGTTGCGGTGACACGTGTGTGGTTGTGGTGACACGTGTGTGGTTGTGGTGACACGTGTGTGACGCCCACACAGGATATTTATATCTGAATATCTTCTGACAAACAGTAACAAATTCTCTCCACAGCTCCATAACCTTGACCTAATTCCGGGGGCCCCTCCTGGTGCCGGCCCCCGAGGGCCACGAGCTGCTTGTCAGTTGTATCAAACAGTTGTCCATCCCGAGTGTGTCAGCATGTGATAACACGAGATGACAGCGGGAAGACGACTGACCCCCCACGTCACCCGCATCTCACCTCGGCCCCAAGGACCGCAATCCGACCCCACGGGAATCCTGGGAGATTGCAGATGACAACCGAAGCTGACAAGTTCAGTAACGTGTCCCCTGATGTGCGCTCTGCCCGTCCAGACGGTACGGCCTCACTGACACCAGAGCCTCACTGACACCGGAGACAAGGCCGGACCAGACCGAACATTCCGCTACGTCGATTATTCTTCAACACTGGATGGCACGTCCAATCCATGGACTTCATTTCCAGCAATTGCTTCCCTAAGCCAAAGATTTACATGGCAGTAAAAACCCGACAGAGGCTCTAACCTCGCCCCCACCTCCCCTCCCCCCATTCTAATTAAAGTTTTGCTAAAAAAAAATAGAAGAGCCGGCGCTCCATGTGAAGTCTAGTGCCAAATCCGAACCGGACCGGGATATTCTTCATGGCGTCAGGCGATCGGCGCATAAAGTAAAGGTTCGGCGGTGAGACGGACGCAACATGCCGCACATTCATCTGAAATATTGACTTCCAGAAATAAAGCGTTTCCCTTTATTAGAATGAATACTATTGGCACACCAAGATGGCTCCCCTTACATTGGTGGTCAGTGTAGTTCCCCTTACATTGGTGGTCAGTGTAGTTCCCCTTACATTGGTGGTCAGTGTAGTTCCCCTTACATTGGTGGTCAGTGTAGTTCCCCTACATTGGTGGAGAGTGTAGTTCCCCTTGCATTGGTGGTCAGTGTAGTTCCCCTTACATTGGTGGTCAATGTAGTTCCCTCTACATTGGTGGTCAGTGTAGTTCCCCTTACATTGGTGGTCAATGTAGTTCCCCTTACATTGGTGGTCAGTGTAGTTCCCTCTACATTGGTGGTCAGTGTAGTTCCCCTACATTGGTGGAGTGTGTAGTTCCCCTTACATTGGTGGTCAGTGTAGTTCCCCTTACATTGGTGGTCAGTGTAGTTCCCCTTACATTGGAGGTCAGTGTAGTTCCCCTTACATTGGTGGTCAGTGTAGTTCCCCTACATTGGTGGAGAGTGTAGTTCCCCTTACATTGGAGGTCAGTGTAGTTCCCCTTACATTGGTGGTCAGTGTAGTTCCCTTACATTGGTGGTCAGTGTAGTTCCCCTTACATTGGTGGTCAATGTAGTTCCCTCTACATTGGTGGTCAGTGTAGTTCCCCTTACATTGGTGGTCAGTGTAGTTCCCCTTACATTGGTGGTCAGTGTAGTTCTCTGACATTGGTGGTCAGTTTAGTTCCCTCTACATTGGAGGTCCGTGTAGTTCCCCTTACATTGGAGGTCAGTGAAGTTCCCCTTACATTGGTGGTCAGTGTAGTTCCCCTTACATTGGTGGTCAGTGTAGTTCCCCTTACATTGGTGGTCAGTGTAGTTCCCCTTACATTGGTGGTCAGTGTAGTTCCCCTTACATTGCTGGTCAGTTTAGTTCCCTCTACAATGGTGGTCAGTGTAGTTCCCCTTACATTGGTGGTCAGTGTAGTTCCCCTTTACATTGGTGGTCAGTGTAGTTCCCCTTACATTGGAGGTCAGTGTAGTTCCCCTTACATTGGTGGTCAGTGTAGTTCCCTTACATTGGTGGTCAGTGTAGTTCCCCTTACATTGGTGGTCAATGTAGTTCCCTCTACATTGGTGGTCAGTGTAGTTCCCCTTACATTGGTGGTCAATGTAGTTCCCTCTACATTGGTGGTCAGTGTAGTTCCCCTTACATTGGTGGTCAGTGTAGTTCCCCTTACATTGGTGGTCAGTGTAGTTCTCTGACATTGGTGGTCAGTTTAGTTCCCTCTACATTGGAGGTCCGTGTAGTTCCCCTTACATTGGAGGTCAGTGAAGTTCCCCTTACATTGGTGGTCAGTGTAGTTCCCCTTACATTGGTGGTCAGTGTAGTTCCCCTTACATTGGTGGTCAGTGTAGTTCCCCTTACATTGGTGGTCAGTGTAGTTCCCCTTACATTGCTGGTCAGTTTAGTTCCCTCTACAATGGTGGTCAGTGTAGTTCCCCTTACATTGGTGGTCAGTGTAGTTCCCCTTTACATTGGTGGTCAGTGTAGTTCCCCTTACATTGGTGGTCAGTGTAGTTCCCCTTACATTGGAGGTCAGTGTAGTTCCCCTTACATTGGCGGTCAGTGTAGTTCCCCTTACATTGGTGGTCAGTGTAGTTCTCCTTACATTGATGGTCAGTGTAGTTCCCCTTACATTGGTGGTCAGTGTAGTTCCCCTTACATTGGAGGTCAGTGTAGTTCCCCTTACATTGGCGGTCAGTGTAGTTCCCCTTACATTGATGGTCAGTGTAGTTCTCCTTACATTGATGGTCAGTGTAGTTCCCCTTACATTGGTGGTCAGTGTAGTTCCCCTTACATTGATGGTCAGCGTAGTTCCCCTTACATTGGTGGTCAGCGTAGTTCCCCTTACATTGATGGTCAGTGTAGTTCCCCTTACATTGGCGGTCAGTGTAGTTCCCCTTACATTGGTGGTCAGTGTAGTTCCCCTTACATTGGTGGTCAGTGTAGTTCCCTCTACATTGGTGGTCAGTGTAGTTCCCCTTACATTGGTGGTCAGTGTAGTTCCCCTTACATTGGCGGTCAGTGTAGTTCCCCTTACATTGGCAGTCAGTGTAGTTCCCCTTAAATTGGTGGTCAGTGTAGTTCCCAACATTGGTGGTCAGTGTAGTTCCCCTTACATTGATGGTCAGTGTAGTTCCCCTTACATTGGCGGTCAGTGTAGTTCCCCTTACATTGGTGGTCAGTGTAGTTCCCCTTACATTGGTGGTCAATATAGTTCCCTCTACATTGGTGGTCAGTGTAGTTCCCTCTACATTGGCGGTCAGTGTAGTTCCCCTTACATTGGCGGTCAGTGTAGTTCCCCTTACATTGGTGGTCAGTGTAGTTCCCCTTACATTGGTGGTCAGTGTAGTTCCCCTTACATTGGTGGTCAGTATAGTTCCCTCTACATTGGCGGTCAGTGTAGTTCCCCTTACATTGGCGGTCAGTGTAGTTCCCCTTACATTGGTGGTCAGTGTAGTTCCCCTTACATTGGTGGTCAGTATAGTTCCCTCTACATTGGAGGTCAGTGTAGTTCCCCTTACATTGGTGGTCAGTGTAGTTCCCCTTACATTGGCGGTCAGTGTAGTTCCCCTTAAATTGGTGGTCAGTGTAGTTCCCAACATTGGTGGTCAGTGTAGTTCCCCTTACATTGATGGTCAGTGTCAGGGGCGGACTGACCATTCAAGCACTCGGGCACTGCCCAAGGGCCCGGGCTCAGTAGGGGGGCCCATGAGATGCTCCTGGTACCTTTCATTGGCTTTATCATAGGCTTTTTTGGGTGTGGGCGTGGACACAGGGGCCTAATGATCCCCTACAGCCCGGGGGCCCCATGGGTTGTCAGTCCACCCCTGGTCAGTGTAGTTCCCCTACATTGGTGGTCACTGCAACTATGTGGCCAATGAGGTTTACTGTTGATAAATGTAAGGTTCTGCACCTGGGGGCTAAGAATATGTATGCATCATACATACTAGAGGGGGTACAACTGGGGGGGGGTCAATGGTGGAGAAGGATCTGGGGGGGCAATGGTGGAGAAGGATCTCGATGGGATCAATAGTGGAGAAGAATCTGGGGGGGTTAATGGTGGAGAAGGATCTGGGGGGGGCAATGGTGGAGAGGGATCTGGGGGGGTCAATGGTGGAGAAGGATCTGGGTGGGATCAATGGTGGAGAAGGATCTGGGTGGGATCAATGGTGGAGAAGGATCTGGGAGGGTTAATGGTGGAGAAGGATCTGGGGGGGAGGTCAATGGTGAAGAAGGATCTGGGGGGGTAATGGTGGAGAAGGATCTGGGGGGGTCAATGGTGGAGAAGGAACTGGGGGGATCAATGGTGGAGAAGGATCTGGGGGGGTTAATGATGGAGAACGATCTGGGAGGGTCAATGGTGAAGGAACTGGAGGGGGGTGGGTCAATGGTGGAGAAGGATCTGGAGGGGGTCAATGGTGGAGAAGGATCTGGGAGGGTCAATGGTGGAGAAGGATCTGGGGGGGGGGGGTCAATGGTTAAGAAGGATCTGGGAGGGTTAATTGTGGAAAAGGATCTTGGGGGGTCAATGGTAGAGGAGGATCTGGGGGGTCAATGGTAGAGAAGGATCTGGGGGGTCTATGGTGGAGAAGGATCTGGGGGGTCTATGGTGGAGAAGGATCTGGGAGGGTCAATGGTGGAGAAGGATCTGGGGGGTCCATGGTGGAGAAGGATCTTGGGGGGTCAATGGTGGAGAAGGATCTGGGAGGGTCAATGTTGGAGAAGGATCTGGGGGGATCAATGGCGGAGAAGGATCTGGGGGGTCTATGGTGGAGAAGGATCTGGGGGGTCCATGGTGGAGAAGGATCTGGGAGGGTCAATGGTGGAGAAGGAACTGGGGGGGTCAATGGCGGAGAAGGATCTGGGGGGGTCAATGGTTGAGAGGGATCTGATCATATCCCCCCCAGTGGATTGCTGTAGGAAAGTTCTGGATTCTTTCTTAGATACACAGAATATAACTGGATACATTGTGATCTTTATCAGGATCGGTGAGGATGGATCTGATCAGGGGCGGACTGACAACTCATGGGGCCCCCGGGCAATAGGGGATCATGGGGCCCCTGTGTCCTTGCCCAAACACAAAAAAGCCTATGAAAAAGGTACCAGGGGCATCTCATGGGGCCCCCTACTGACCCCGGGCCCTCAGGCAGTGCCCGAGTTTCCAAATGGTCAGTCCGCCCCTGGATCTGATACATTGTGATCTTTATGTGGATCGGTGAGGATTGATCTGATACATTGTGATCTTTATGTGGATTGGTGAGGATTGATCTGATACATTGTGATCTTTATCGGGATCGGTGAGGATGGATGTCATACATTGTGATCTTTATCGGGATCGGTGAGGATTGATGTGATACATTGTGATCTTTATCGGGATCGGTGAGGATGGATGTGATACATTGTGATCTTTATCGGGATCGGTGAGGATGGATGTGATACATTGTGATCTTTATCGGGATCGGTGAGGATGGATGTGATACATTGTGATCTTTATCGGGATCGGTGAGGATGGATGTGATACATTGTGATCTTTATCTAGATTGGTGATGATGGATGTGATACATTGTGATCTTTATGTGGATCGGTGATACATTGTGATCTTTCTCGGGATTGTTCTCCCCCAGTGTAGAGGGTGATGGAGGGGAACGATTGCATCGAATTTTGGATAACACGCAGCGTATCCCTGATGACGTCAGAGCGCGATGACGTCCCCTCACCCACTCAGGAAAGTGTGTCACCGGCGCGCCCCGTGGACAGGAAACTCTGCATCTCGGGCAGAGAAGGTTCGCTGACTACAAAACAGATTGAAGGTGTCAGCGAGAGGCAAGTGTGTCACCCCAGAGGGGAGCGCCGAGAGAGAGGTGTCAGCTTCCAGCGACGCACCAATAACACGACTTTCTCATCAATAATGGAGTCCAGCGCGGCCCCTTCACCTCCAACCGTGACAGGAGCTCCGGAAACATCGGAATCAGCAAAACAAAGTAACTCCATCACGCTGCCAGGACAGATTGCTGAGCAACCAGCAGTGGAAAGACAAGAAGGTCTGCCCTGATCATGTGATTGGCTGTCACAGTGATCACATGATCACGGCCCCTCCTAATCATCACTAGAGACCTGGAACTGCCTTTATATCAGAGCGGAGGACAACTTTAATGAGTCTCTGCATGTCAGTGACGCGGAGGATAACACACACTGCGTCCTATGGCGGCAGGATGTGTGGTGGCGGCGGACCCCCCCCCCCCAGATTACAGGGACAGAGAGAGGACAGACAGTCCCTGTGACTGAGGAAATGCCTCCTCCTCCTTCTACAAAGTTACAATGTACAGTCTGTTCACTGGGGGAGGAGACTGAGGAAACGCTTCCTCTTCCATGCAGAGAGAAAGGGTTTATAAACAATGTTACTTTGTATCTCTATCTCCCGTCCGATCGATGTTTATAAACAATGTTACTTTGTATCTCTCCATCCCCCGTCTGATCGATGTTTATAAACAATGTTACTTTGTATCTCTCCATCCCCCGTCTGATCGATGTTTATAAACAATGTTACTTTGTATCTCTCCATCCCCCGTCTGATCGATGTTTATAAACAATGTTACTTTGTATCTCTCCATCTCCCGCCTGATCGATGTTTATAAACAATGTTACTTTGTATCTCTCCATCCCCCGTCTGATCGATGTTTATAAACGATGTTACTTTGTATCTCTATCTCCCGCCTGATCGATGTTTATAAACAATGTTACTTTGTATCTCTATCTCCCATCTGATCGATGTTTATAAACAATGTTACTTTGTATCTCTCCATCTCCCGTCTGATCGATGTTTATAAACAATGTTACTTTGTATCTCTCCATCTCCCGTCTGATCGATGTTTATAAACAATGTTACTTTGTATCTCTATCTCCCATCTGATCGATGTTTATAAACAATGTTACTTTGTATCTCTCCATCTCCCGTCTGATCGATGTTTATAAACAATGTTACTTTGTATCTCTCCATCCCCCGTCTGATCGATGTTTATAAACAATGTTACTTTGTATCTCTATCTCCCGTCTGATCGATGTTTATAAACGATGTTACTTTGTATCTATCTCCCGTCTGATCGATGTTTATAAACAATGTTACTTTGTATCTCTCCATCTCCCGTCTGATCGATGTTTATAAACAATGTTACTTTGTATCTCTCCATCCCCCGTCTGATCGATGTTTATAAACAATGTTACTGTCAGTACAATTTTTGTCTATAGATTGCATAAAAGGTAAACTAAGAAGACAATATCATCAGATTCTGTACTTCGTATGATTGGTCGTCCTGCTGACCCCGCCTATTGAGGGTATTCAGGTGTGACATGTAATCTGCTGGAGTCCTGAAATATCATGAATACACGGATCTGCTCCATGGCCATCTGTAGCCACGTCCACCCGCCACCTCCAAGAATCACAACTGCCGAGAGTGTCAAGGCCGCTTCCTGTTGATGTACTATTGTTCCAAACCCCAGCGCTGGAAAATACGCCGTCATTTCAAGGGCTTCCGCTGGCTCCTGAACGGCTCGCCCAATTGGCTGCCAGGCTCTGGCGTACAGGAAATGTCAGGTACGGGGCCACCATCGCCTGCGGGATGACCCTGAACCCCGGACTGCGGAACTCCAGGAAGGAGATTGTTTTCCCTCCGACCGAGATGGGAGATTGTCAGCACAACAAACACGTGGAGAGGGAAAAGGAGGTCGTCTTCCTTTGAAGAGAAGATGAAGAATGAGGAGATGAAGAACGAGAAGATGAGTGAGATGAAGAACGAGGAGATGAGTGAGATGAAGAACGAGGAGATGAAGAATGAGGAGATGAAGAACGAGGAGATGAGTGAGATGAAGAATGAGGAGATGAAGAACGAGGAGATGAAGAACGAGGAGATGAGTGAGATGAAGAACGAGGAGATGAAGAACGAGGAGATGAAGAACGAGGAGATGAAGAACGAGAAGATGAGTGAGATGAAGAACGAGGAGATGAGTGAGATGAAGAACGAGGAGATGAGTGAGATGAAGAACGAGGAGATGAAGAACGAGGAGATGAAGAACGAGGAGATGAGTGAGATGAAGAACGAGGAGATGAAGAACGAGGAGATGAAGAATGAGGAGATGAGTGCGATGAAGAATGAGGAGATGAAGAATGAGGAGATGAAGAAAGAGGAGATGAAGAATGAGGAGATGAGTGCGATGAAGAATGAGGAGATGAAGAAAGAGGAGATGAAGAATGAGGAGATGAGTGCGATGAAGAATGAGGAGATGAAGAAAGAGGAGATGAAGAATGAGGAGATGAGTGCGATGAAGAACGAGGAGATGAGTGAGATGAAGAACGAGGAGATGAAGAACGAGGAGATGAAGAACGAGGAGATGAAGAACGAGGAGATGAGTGAACGGTGCCGTGAATGGCTCTGAGAGTCGATGTCTCGGCGTCAGACACGTTTCCTGGATGAGTAGAGGGGTTATGTGAGGATGAGCGAGTCTCTCAATGTTTGGTTACCATGGAAATAGTCAATCGTTGCCACCAGCACGCCGAACAATATCATTTATAAAGTGAAGCGTGAACACTTGGAATCCTCTGTCCCTGCTGTGGGATCTGGAGGTATAGCATAAGGCCCTGAGGTTCCGTGACTCCGTGCCACTGCCTGGCCATCTGCCCCTTCCTTGGAACATCAGTAGGCCCTCATTGCCCTGGGGACACCCAGTTTGTGCTCTCCTCTAAGCCCACCCAAGTAACCTCCTCCTATCCACTCCCCCATCCTCTAAGCCCACCCAAGTAACCTCCTCCTATCCACTCCCCTATCCTCTGAGCCCACCCAAGTAACCTCCTCCTATCCACTCCCCCATCCTCTGAACCCACCCAAGTAACCTCCTCCTATCCACTCCCCCATCCTCTAAGCCCACCCAAGTAACCTCCTCCTATCCACTCCCCCATCCTCTGAGCCCACCCAAGTAACCTCCTCCTATCCACTCCCCCATCCTCTAAGCCCACCCAAGTAACCTCCTCCTATCCACTCCCCCATCCTCTAAGCCCACCCAAGTAAGCTCCTCCCACTCACTTCCCCATCCTCTAAGCCCACCTAAGTAAGCTCCTCCCACCCACTCCCCCATCCTCTAAGCCCACCTAAGTAAGCTCCTCCTATCCACTCCCCCATTCTCTAAGCCAATCCAAGTAAGCTCCTCCTATCCACTCCCCCATCCTCTAAGCCCACCCAAGTAAGCTCCTCCCACCCACTCTCCCATCCTCTAAGCCCACACAATTAAGCTCCTCCCACCCACTCCCCAATCCTCTAAGCCCACCTAAGTAAGCTTCTCCTATCCACTCCCCCATCCTCGAGGCCCACCCAAGTAGCTCCTCCTACCCACTCTCCCATCCTCTAAGCCCACCCAAGTAACCTCCTCCCACCCAATCCCCCATCCTCTAAGCCCACCCAAGTAACCTCCTCCCACCCAATCCCCCATCCTCTAAGCCAATCCAAGTAAGCTCCTCCTATCCACTCCCCCATCCTCTAGGCCCACCCAAGTAATCTCCTCCCACCCACTCCCCCAACCTCTAAGCCCCCCAAGTAATCTCCTCCCACCCACTCCCCCATCCTCTAAGCCCACCCAAGTAAGCTCCTCCTATCCACTCCCCCATCCTCTAAGCCCACCCAAGTAAGCTCCTCCCACCCACTCTCCCATCCTCTAAGCCCACCCAATTAAGCTCCTCCCACCCACTCCCCAATCCTCTAAGCCCACCTAAGTAAGCTTCTCCTATCCACTCCCCCATCCTCTAAGCCCCCCAAGTAATCTCCTCCCACCCACTCCCCCATCCTCTAAGCCCACCCAAGTATCCTCCTCCAACGCACTCCCCCACCCTCTTAGCCCACCCTTATAACCTCCTCCCACCCACTCCCCCATCCTCTAAGTCCATTCAAGTGACCTCCTCCCACCCACTCCCCCATCCTTCAGGATGTCCATTTCAATAGGCTGTCCTAATGCAGTGCCTGTTGAGGTGCAACATAAGGCACCACCAGGATGTACATGGGCCCTAAGTATTACATTCCCAGTCCTGTGAAAGCTTTCTATTGGTCCATTCATATAACATAGGATTGACACCTTGTCTTGAACGTCGGGGGTCAGAGGTCACCTCAGAGGGAGTAGAGCTGGGCATCAGCAACACTGTGGCCTCAGGTGACCTCTGACCTCCACCTCTCTAGACGAAGTATCAAACCCCACTGGCAGTCAGAAGTCGATGTTCCATGAGGTCGACACAATGCAATGACAATGGACAACAGGAGGGGACTTCATGGAAGATCGAGTTCTGAACGCCAGCAGGGGCTCGTCTTACGCCCCATAGACCACCCCAAAGACTGACTGCACCCCCCCAAAAAAAAAAAAAACGCTGGTCATTTTATTCATCCTGACAACATGAAGAAAGCCTTTACTTGGGACCGCCTCCACTGACGCGTTTCACTCACACGGCGTCTTTATGACTACGCCAAGCCTATGTGGGCGAAACGCGTCAGAGAGGGCTTGTCGTTCGCAGTGTCCAGATGAATAAAGTTACAGATGTTTCAACTTACTTTGGCCTTTCCTTTTATCGTAAAGCCTGTGAAAGGAGACAAAATATTCAGACCCATGCATGACTCTAATGGTGACCGGTTCTCTTGTAAGGTTGCCCCAGTCCAGACCCCTCCCCCTCCCCTCGCTGGCGTTGTGCCGTTGTGCCGCGCTCCCAGCTCCTCGCCGTCGTGTAAACAGACTACAAAACATCCCAGATATCGCTGATCCCGTCTACGCATCTCACTTTACATATCAAAGGCGAGGAGCTCGGCGGCCGCGCTGTGCAAGAACAAAAGACGCGCCATTGTTAGGAGGATCGGAGTTATCGGGAATTTATATTTAGCAAAATATTACATCCGGAAATTGTTACCCCCCCCCCCACCTGGCTGCTGTGGAACTCTGGAGGGGGGGAAGAGGAGCTGATCAGAGCCGGGGTCCATTGTAGCCGGAACATAAAAGTAAAGATAGAAGCTCCCTGCCCCTCCCCCCAAGGGGCCTCTCTCTATTTTCTGCCGCCAGTCATAGTCTGTGAGGAGGGGGGGAGGGCATTTGCGAGCTGCACTGTGTGTGTCTGTAGATGCACACAGCCCGGCTCTGGAGTGAGCCCACAGTAGTACCCTCATGGCACATGGCTAGGCTGGAGGGCACTCGGAGAAGAGGAGGAGCCACCAAGTACACCAATGGGGGGGGGGGACCCAGAAGAGGAGGAGACACCAAGTACACCAATGGGGGAACGCAGAAGAGGAGGTTTGGGGCTCCTCTGTGCAAAATCATTGCATACAGCAGGTAAGTATAATAGTGACTTAATGGTTAGCACTTCCGCCTGGCAGTACTCGAGTCGTTGGTTCGAATCCCAACCATGGCACCACCTGCCTGGAGTTTGCATGTTCTCCCTGTGCTTGTGTGGGTTTCCTCCCACACTCCAAAGACATGCTGGGAGGTGAATTGGCTCCTGTCTGAAATGGCCCTAGTATGTGTATGTATGAATGTGAGTTAGGGCCCTTAGATTGTACACTCCTTGGGGGAGGGGACTGATGTGAATGTAAAATATATGTATGCTGTGTAAATTGATGGCGCTATACAAGTATCTGTAAAAAATATTTACTATCAACTCACTCAAGGTGTACAGACAAGCCACTGCTTTTCCACTGCCAAATACTCAGCATTATTACCCCGTGCTCTACGTCCACCCAAGTGACCTGTTCTTCGCTCCTCCAAGCTCAACCTAAAAACCTCCTCTAAGCCCACCCCAGTGACCTCCTTCCACCCACCTTCCCCTCTTCTAAGTCTACCCAAGTGACCTCTTCCCACCTACTCTCCTATCCTCTAAGCCCACCCAAATGACCATCTCTCAACCCACTTTCTCCTCTTCTAAGTCTACCCAAGTAACCTCCTCCCACCTACTCTCCTCTCCTCTACGCCTACCCAAGTAACCTCCTCCCACCCAACTTTCCATCCTCTAAGCCTACTCAAGTGACCTCCTCCCAACCACGCTCCCATTCTCTAAGCCTATCCAAGGTACCTCCTCCCACCCACACTCCCATCCTCTACATCCACCCAAACAACCATTTCCCACTCACACTCCCATCCTCTATATCCATCCAAATAACCTCCTCCCACCCACACTCCCATCCTCTAAGTCCACCCAAATAACCTCCTCCCACCCACACTCCCATCCTCTAAGTCCTCCCAAATAACCTCCTCCCACCCACGTTCCCATCCTCTATATCCATCCAAATAACTTCCTCCCACCCACACTCCCATCCTCTAAGTCCATCCAGATAACCTCCTCCCACCCACGCTCCCATCCTCTAAGTCCTCCCAAATAACCTCCTCCCACCCACACTCCCATCCTCTATATCCATCCAAATAACATCCTCCCACCCACACTCCCATCCTCTATATCCATCCAGATAACCTCCTCCCACCCACGCTCCCATCCTCTATATCCATCCAAATAACCTCCTCCCACCCACGCTCCCATCCTCTATATCCATTCAGATAACCTCCTCCCACCCACACTCCCATCCTCTAAGTCCATCCAGATAACCTCCTCCCACCCACACTCCCATCCTCTATATCCATCCAGATAACCTCCTCCCACCCACACTCCCATCCTCTATATCCATCCAAATAACCTCCTCCCACCCACGCTCCCATCCTCTATATCCATTCAGATAACCTCCTCCCACCCACGCTCCCATCCTCTAAGTCCATCCAGATAACCTCCTCCCACCCACACTCCCATCCTCTAAGTCCACCCAAATAACCTCCTCCCACCCACACTCCCATCCTCTAAGTCCACCCAAATAATCTCCTCCCACCCACGCTCCCATCCTCTAAGTCCATCCAGATAACCTCCTCCCACCCACACTCCCATCCTCTATATCCATCCAAATAACTTCCTCCCACCCACACTCCCATCCTCTATATCCATCCAAATAACCTCCTCCCACCCACACTCCCATCCTCTAAGTCCATCCAAATAACCTCCTCCCACCCACACTCCCATCCTCTATATCCATCCAAATAACTTCCTCCCACCCACGCTCCCATCCTCTATATCCATCCAAATAACTTCCTCCCACCCACACTCCCATCCTCTAAGTCCATCCAGATAACCTCCTCCCACCCACACTCCCATCCTCTAAGTCCATCCAGATAACCTCCTCCCACCCACACTCCCATCCTCTAAGCCCACCCAAATAACCTCCTCCCACCCACGTTCCCATCCTCTAAGTCCACCCAAATAACCTCCTCCCACCCACACTCCCATCCTCTAAGCCCACCCAAGTGATTACTCAGCAGAGGTCACAGAGATGTCTACAATGTTTCCATTTTCAGTCTATTTTTCCAAAAGGATTCCTTATAAAATAGAACATTATATTCTATACAGCATCTTCATTTTTCATCCTGGCATCAACTTGTCCGCCAGCCACTGTTATAGCGCCTCCTGAATTCAAGTCAGGGTTCCCTGGTTCTAAGCTCCACCCCTGAGGATTCACAGCAGAGACTTATGTGGCAAGAGTCCACGTCTTCTCCTAGAAGCACTGTGAGAAAAGTGCTGAAAACGGCTCCTATTGATATACAGAGCGCTGACTGATGGCAAACTCATTTTCTTTAAATTTGTTTTTAGTCTGTTGCTTTTTGGATTTTTTTTTTGATCAACTCGCCGACAGCAGAAGCACGCGCCTGTCTCAGTCCTCCACCGTTGATGTCTTTCTTCCAGTAGAGGCTCCTTATCACTGTCAGCTGTAATACGGCGGCTCAGACGTCAGCAGATGCCCGCGGCTCGTCCCTATATTTATAGCAGAGCTTAGAATAATCACAAGTTATCAGCGCCGGCTCCCACCTATAAATTGAATCTTAATTAGCGCTCGATGGAAACACTGGCACCGCTTCTGCTGCAGGTGGCACGGAGAGTGACGTCGGTGCCAGTCTCGCCCACTCCGCAGCCCTCCCGGCGCCAACCTAAAAACTGTCAGCTGGAATGGGGCGGCGAGGGGGAGGGGGGTGTATGAGGCTTTTCATAGAAGTCAATGATAATGACCCCTTGTAGCCTGAACTTGAAATGCTGGTGATGGTTCCTGGAACAGAAGACAGAGGACAGTAATGGAGGTGGCGGGGGATCACTAAGCTGGCCTCTCTTTCGGAATGGGCTAAAACCCAACTCCAGGAAATAGACAAAATCTACAAAATCTCTAGCCCAGTATTGTACTTGATTGCCGAGGGGCCAGCTATAACTCTGGCCGAGTCCTTCCATTGGTGCGATGGCCGTGGTCGCACTCCTGCCTCCTCCACATACAATGCAGGGTGCATAGCATTGTGCAAGAACAATAAACAGCACTCCAGGTTGGTCCACCCACCCACTCTACCCTCCCTTAAGCCCAGCCAAGTGACCTCCTCCCACCCAATCTCCCCTTCTGCATTGTACTTGATGGTGCCAAGGGACCACCTAACTCTAGCCGAGTCCCTCCATTGGTGCGATGGCCGTGGTCACACTCCTGCCTCCTCCACATGCTGTACAATGCAGGGTGCATAGCATTTTGCAAGAACAATAAACACCACTCCAGGTTGGTCCACCCACCCACTCTACCCTCCCTTAAGCCCAGCCAAGTGGCCTCCTCCCATCCACTCTCCCCTCCTGCATTGTACCTAATGGTCTCAATGGACCACCTAACTCTAACCAAATCACTCCATTGGCTTCTTTCTGAGGCACTCCTGGCTGTGGTCGTACTCCTGCCTCCTCCACATACAACGCAGGGTGCATAGCATTGTGAAAGAACAATAAACACCACTCCAGGTTGGTCCATTCACCCACTTTCCTCTTCTCTAAGTCCAGCCAAGTGGCCTCCTCCAATCCAATCTCTCCTCCTGCATTGTACTTGATGGTGCCAAGGGACCACCTAACTGTAGCCAAGTCTCTCCATCGGTGCAATGTCTTCTTTCTGAGGCACTCCCGGTCGTGGTTGCAATCCTGCCTCCTCCATATACAATGAAGAGTTAATAGGAGGTATTTTACAAGAACACTATATACATACAGCTCCGGGTTGGTCCACTGCTGACTCAAACTTCCTCCTGCCCAATCTCCCCTTCTGCATGGTCCTTGATGGTGCCAAGGGACCACCTAACTCTAGCCAAGTCTATCCATTGGTGCAATATCTTCTTTCTAAGGCACTACCAGCCATGGTCGCACACCTGCCTCCTCCACATACAATGTAGGGTGCATAGCGTGCGAGAACAATAAACACCACTCCAGGTTGATCCACTCACCCACTCTCCCCTCCTCTAAGCCAACCCAAGTGACCTCCCATCCAATCTCCCCTCCTGTATTGTACTTGATGGTGCCAATGGACCACCTAACTCTAGTCAAGTCCATCCATTGGTGCAATATCTTCTTTCTAAGGCACTACCAGCCATTGCCTAGCATAGTGCGACAACAATAAACACCACTCCAGGTTGGTCCACTCACCCGCTCTCTCCTCCTCCAAGTCCACCCAAGTGACCTCCTCCCACCCAATTTCCCATCCTGCCTTGTACCTGAAGACGCCCAGGAACTGCCCACAGTCTGGAGCACCAGAGGAAGAGGAGCAGGGTGCTGGAACTAGCTGGAGCAGGGATAAGATAATTAATTACAGCCTGTTCAGCTCCCCCTACCAGTCATTTAACCCTTGCAGTATGGGGATGGGGGGGGGCACTGCAGGAGTAAAATGCCTGTTAACCCTGGGGGTAAGTACAGCAGGGGACTAGGGGTGGGCAGGATGTCTGGTGTCCATGCCAGATGTGCTGCATAGAGAAGAGGGAGGAGAACAGAGATTTCATATCTTTGGACCACGGACCTGCTGCGGGGGGTGATGACAGCTTGGCAACCCTGGAGGTAAGTACATTGAGGACCAATGGGTGGGGAGGATGTCCAGTGTCCCTGTCAGAATTGCTGCACAGAGAACAGGGAAGAGAACGCAGACTTCAAATCTTTAGACCACTGGACTGGCTGCGGGGATGATGACAGCTTGGCAACCCTGGAGGTAAGTACAGCGGGGACTGGGGGGTGAGGAGGATGTTCGGTGTCCCTGTCAGAATTGCTGCACAGAGAAAAGAGAAGAGAATGCAGACTTCAAATCTTTGGACCACTGGACTGGCTGCGGGGGTGATGACAGCTTGGCAACCCTGGAGGTAAGTACATTGAGGACCAATGGGTGGGGAGGATGTTCAGTCTTCATGCCGGAAGTGCTGCATAAAGAACACGGAGGAGAGTGGAGATTTAAAATCCCCGGACCACTAGACCGACTGCAGAGGTGCTGACAGCTCGGCAACCCTGGAGGTAAGTACACCGGGGACTGGGGGGTGGGCTCAGTGTGCTTGCTGAAAGTGCTGTATAAATAACAGGGAGGAGAGTGGAGATTTCAAATCCCCAACCACTGAACTGGCTGTGAGGGGTGCTGCAGGACAACCCTGGAGGTAAGTATAGTGGGACCGGGGGGTGGGGAGGTTGTCCAGTGTTAGTTCTCCTTCACATTTTTTCTGTAAAGGCGAACCAACACTTTAAGTTGAATATTCTCAACATTTAAGCTGAACATCTCATTGGCTAGTTTGCCCCGTCACATGATGTAATGCGGGGGCGGGCACAGACACAAGGTTTTCCGGAATCGCCTTCATCTGAACATCAAGAAAACCAAAATCAGAGCATCAATTGGTAGCATGCAGCGATTTTGTCTCATTTTCCAACAATATTCTGCATCCCAGTAGGACTCAAAAGTCGTCTAAAATTCGGGGCGTAGGCGCAGCTAAATTATACGTGGAAAAGTTTCATTTCGGCATAGAAATCAAAAGATCTCCAGCTTCAGATCCTCAACAAACAGGAAGGTTTTGTCGCAGCCCAACACCCGCCAAGAGCACTTATCTGGAAGTAGCACCAGGTCGGCCCCGGCTGTAGAAGCACCCCCACCCTCCTAGACGGAACCCAAATTCTTATCTACGTCTCCTCCGATACATAGCAATGGATATTGTCTTTACCATCACACCTGCCTGCGCCTGACATGGGATGGTTTAATTGGCCAGTGGCACGCTGCTGATCGCCTCAATAACGGGTGACCGGTGCCAGCTGGCAGGGACGAGGCTGGAAGGAGCAGACCTGTCTGCTGCCACCGATACCTCTTATCTGGAGGCCTGGCTGTCCTGTGACATTTTGTAAAGGGTAAACGAGGCACATGGGGGACGCGGTATAGAGATATAAACGCATGAGTCACAAATGTCAAGACAATCCCCCTTAGATCACTTATCCGCTTCTCACATCTGGAAATAATTCTGCCATTCAGCCGGTTTAATTATTAGAAGAGTGTGGGGTCGGCCAAGCAATTGGGAACCATTTAAATCGGTGCTCTGCGTTCACGTGAGCGTGCTAAAAGCACTTTAGCACGCATTTTACAAGCGTTCCATTAGGAAGCCCTTTCATCTTGCCCGCCAATTTAAATGGCTTTGGTGCTTAACTCATGTGCATTAAATCACATAACATCGCTCGCTGACATGCATTGCGTTAAGGCCCATTGTGACCCATTAGGGAGATCCCACTTCATTTACCATCCCAGAGACACAGCAGGAAGTGAAAGGAAATCTCCCCAAAGAAAGAGGATTTCCTATGATTGGTAGCTGTTAACAGAACAGTAATAGTTACTCCCCATTGGAAGATTCTTTCAATGGGGTAGCTGTCACCATTCGAACGGTCTTCCAATGGAATCTTCCAATGGGGTAGTTGTCACCATTCGAAGGGTCTTCCAATGGGGTAGTTGTCCCCATTGGAAGGGGTTTCCAGTGGAATCTCCCACTGGGATAATTGTCCCCACTGGAAGTCCTTCCAATGGAATCTTTCATTTGGGTAGTTGTTCCCATTGCAAAAGACTTGCAAAGGAATCTTCTAATGGGGTAGTTGTCCCCATTGGAAGTCTCTTCCAATGGCATTTTCCATTGGGGTAGTTGTTCCCCCCTCAAAGTTCCTTCCAATGGAATCTTCCAATGGGATAGTTGTCCCCATTGAAAAAGACTTCCAATGGAATCTTCCAGTGGGGTAGTTGTCTCCCTTGAAATATTTCCCTCACTTCCTGTTCTAGTGACAACTGAATTTTCTACAATTTTATGATCCGGTGACAAAAAGACTTGCAAAGGAATCTTCTAATGCGGTAGTTGTCCTCATTGGAAGTCCCTTCCAATGTAATTTTCCAATTGGGGTAGTTGTTCCCCCCTTGAAGTTCCTTCCAATGGAATCTTCCACTGGGGTAGTTGTCCCCATTATAAAAGACTTGAAAGAAAATCTCCCAATGGAGTAACTGTCCCAATTAGAAGTCTTTTCCAGTGGAATTTTCCAATGGGGTAGTTGTCCCCATCGAAAGCTCTTCAAATGAAATCTTCCATCAGGTTAGTTTAACCCCCTTGAAGTCCCTTTGCAATGGAATCTTCCACTGGGGTAGTTGCCCCCACTGGAAAAGACTTTTTTTTTAAAAAAAAATCTTCTAATGAGGCAGTTGTCCCCATTGGAAGTCTCTTCCAATGGAATCTTCCGATGGGGTAGTTGTCCCCATTGGAAAAGACTTTTGAAAGGAATCTTCCAATGGGGTAGTTGTCCCCACTGGAAGTCCTTCCAAAGGCATTTTCCAATTGGGGTAGTTGTTCCCCCCTCAAAGTTCCTTCCAATGGAATCTTCCAATGGGGTAGTTGTCCCCATTGGAAAAGGCTTCCAATGGAATCTTCCAATGGGGTAGTTGTTCCCCCCCTCGAAGTTCCTTCCAATGGAATCTTCCACTGGGGTAGCTGTCCCATTGGAAAATACTTTAAAGAAAATCTTCCAATGGAGTAACTGTCCACATTGGAAGTCTTTTCCATTGGAATATTCCAATGGGGTAGTTGTCCCCATTGGAAGTCTCTTCCAATGAAATCTTCCAATGGGGTAGTTGTTCCCCCCCTCGAAGTTCCTTCCAATGGAATCTTCCACTGGGGTAGATGTCCCATTGGAAAATACTTTAAAGAAAATCTTCCAATGGAGTAACTGTCCACATTGGAAGTCTTTTCCATTGGAATATTCCAATGGGGTAGTTGTCCCCATTGGAAGTCTCTTCCAATGAAATCTTCCAATGGGGTAGTTTTACCCCCTCAAAGTCCCTTTGCAATGGTATCTTCCACTGGGGTAGTTGCCCCCACTGGAAAAGACTTTAAAAAAAAAAATCTTCTAATGAGGCAGTTGTCCCCATTGGAAGTCTCTTCCAATGAAATCTTCCAATGGGGTAGTTGTCCCCATTGGAAAAGACTTTTGAAAGGAATCTTCCAATGGGGTAGTTGTCCCCACTGGAAGTCCTTCCAAAGGCATTTTCCAATTGGGGTAGTTGTTCCCCCCTCAAAGTTCCTTCCAATGGAATCTTCCAATGGGGTAGTTGTCCCCATTGGAAAAGGCTTCCAATGGAATCTTCCAATGGGGTAGTTGTTCCCCCCCTCGAAGTTCCTTCCAATGGAATCTTCCACTGGGGTAGCTGTCCCATTGGAAAATGCTTTAAAGAAAATCTTCCAATGGAGTAACTGTCCACATTGGAAGTCTTTTCCATTGGAATATTCCAATGGGGTAGTTGTCCCCATTGGAAGTCTCTTCCAATGAAATCTTCCAATGGGGTAGTTGTTCCCCCCCTCGAAGTTCCTTCCAATGGAATCTTCCACTGGGGTAGATGTCCCATTGGAAAATGCTTTAAAGAAAATCTTCCAATGGAGTAACTGTCCACATTGGAAGTCTTTTCCATTGGAATATTCCAATGGGGTAGTTGTCCCCATTGGAAGTCTCTTCCAATGAAATCTTCCAATGGGGTAGTTGTCCCCATTGGAAGTCGCTTCCAATGAAATCTTCCATCAGGGTAGTTTTACCCCCTCAAAGTCCCTTTGCAATGGTATCTTCCACTGGGGTAGTTGCCCCCACTGGAAAAGACTTTTAAAAAAAAAATCTTCTAATGAGGCAGTTGTCCCCATTGGAAGTCTCTTCCAATGAAATCTTCCAATGGGGTAGTTGTCCCCATTGGAAAAGACTTTCAAAGGAATCTTCCAATGGGGTAGTTGTCCCCACTGGATGTCCCTTTCAATGGAATCTTCCACTGGGGTAGTTGACCCCATTGGAAAAGACTTCCAATGGAATCTTCCAATTGGGTAGTTGTTCCCATTGGAAAAGACTTCCAATGGAATCTTCCAGTGGGGTAGTTGTCTCCCTTGAAATATTTCTCTCACGTCCTGTTCTAGTGACAACTAAATTTTTTACAATTTTATGATCCGGTGACCAGGGTCACAAATAGAGAGGGCCAATCTCCCCACTGGAGACAAAGACAGAAATAAAAACCTATTGGGGTTTTAACCATTCCAACCTGAAGAAAATAGAACAGGAGACCTGAAGAAAATCTTCCAATGGAGTAATTGTCCCCATTGGAAGTCTTTTCCAGTGGAATCTTCCAATGGGGTTGTTGTCCCCTTTGGAAGTCTCTTCCAGTGGAATCTTCCATGGGGGTAGTTTTACCCCCTTGAAGTCCCTTTGCAATGGAATCTTCCACTGGGGTAGTTGTCCCCACTGGAAAATACTTCTTTTTTTTTTTTTTTTAAATCTTCCAATGAGGCAGTTGTCCCCATTGGAAGTCTCTTCCAATGGAATCTTCCAATGGGGTAGTTGTCCCCATTGGAAAAGACTTTCAAAGGAATCTTCCAAATGGGGTAGTTGTCCCTACTGGAAGTCCCTTCCGATGGAATCTTCCACTGGGGTAGTTGTCCCCATTGGAAAAGACTTTTAATGGAATCTTCCAGTGGGGTAGTTGTCTCCCTTGAAATATTTCTCTCACGTCCTGTTCTAGTGACAACTGAATTTTCTACAATTTTATGATCCGGTGACCAGGGTAACAAATAGAGAGGGCCAATCTCCCCACTGGAGACAAAGACAGAAATAAAAACCTATTGGGGTTTTAACCATTCCAACCTGAAGAAAATAGAACAGGAGACCTGAAGAAAATCTTCCAATGGAGTTATTGTCCCCATTGGAATTCTTTTCCAGTGGAATCTTCCAATGGGGTAGTTCTCCCCATTGGAAGTCCCTTCCAATGGAATCTTCCAATGGGGTAGTTGCCCCCATCGGAAGTCCCTTCCAATGAAATCTTCCATCGGGGTAGTTTTACCCCCTCAAAGTCCCTTTGCAATGGAATATTCCACTTGGGCAGTTGCCCCCAATGGAAAAGATTTTTTTTTTAAATCTTCCAATGAGGCAGTTGTCCCCATCGGAAGTCTCTTCCAATGAAATCTTCCATCGGGGTAGTTTTACCCCCTCGAAGTCCCTTTGCAATGGAATATTCCACTGGGGTAGTTGTCCCCACTGGAAAATACTTTTTTTTTTTAAATCTTCCAATGAGGCAGTTGTTCCCATTGGAAGTCTCTTCCAATGGAATCTTCCAATGGGGTAGTTATCCCCATCGGAAGTCCCTTCCAATGGAATCTTCCAATGGGTTAGTTGTCCCTATCGGAAGTGCCTTCCAATGGAATCTTCCAATGGGTTAGTTGTCCCTATCGGAAGTCCCTTCCAATGGAATCTTCCAATGGGTTAGTTGTCCCTATCGGAAGTCCCTTCCAATGGAATCTTCCAATGGGTTAGTTGTCCCTATCGGAAGTGCCTTCCAATGGAATCTTCCAATGGGTTAGTTGTCCCTATCGGAAGTCCCTTCCAATGGAATCTTCCAATGGGGTAGTTGTCCCCATCGGAAGTCCCTTCCAATGGAATCTTCCAATGGGTTAGTTGTCCCTATCGGAAGTGCCTTCCAATGGAATCTTCCAATGGGGTAGTTGTCCCCATTGGAAAAGACTTTCAAAGGAATCTTCCAGTGGAGTTGTCTCCCTTGAAATATTTCTCTCACGTCCTGTTCTAGTGACAACTGAATGTCCTACAATTTTATGATCCGGTGACCAGGGTCACAAATAGAGAGGGCCAATCTCCCCACTGGAGACAAAGACAGAAATAAATCTATTGGAGTTTCAACCATTCCAACCTGAAGAAAAAAGAACAGGAGACCTGACCTGGTCTATTGTTGCTGACTGCTGGAGGTTCTATTGATGCTGGCTGCAGGGAAATCTGTTGTGGCTGGAGGCTCTATTTTTGCTGGGGGGGGGGTCAATTGTTCCTGGTGGATCTATGGTTGCTAGAGGGTCTATTGCTGCTGACTACAGGGTATCTATTTTACTGTGTTTCTTGTTATAATAAACACACTCCATACAAAAGACCAAGGAATGGTGGTTGGAGGTGGGCAGGGGGCAGATACAAGGGTGGCTTGGACAGGGGGAGTTCCTGCATCTATTCTCGGAGGAAAAAAAAGCCTGAGGACAATGCTCAGGCATGTGGCAGGTGGACATCTTCAGGGGTGAGATAATAAAGGCTCCAAAGGTCTCCTTTGCCAATCAATTTCAACTGCAAAGGGGGTAGAGCTTCCAAAAATGGAATTTAAATATATTCTTCCATATCCACAAAGAAAAAATACACTGTGTGCACCAAATGGCTTTTCAGAGGCAGATGCTACCTTGTAAAAGTAGCAGTGACATCATCACCATGCTATACATAGCCTGTGCAGAGAGCTGACCTGTAGGAGGTACCCAGCAGGCCGCACCCACTATAGGCTGCCTGCAGAAAAATGCAGGATGGGGCGGAGACCAGACCAGTCACCCTGCAAAAGAAGAGAGAGCAGAGCTGTGGGAGGAGCTCAGCAGGCTCCAGCCACTACAGAATCAGGAAGGGGCGGAGCCCAGACCAGTCCCCCTGTACAAGAAGAGAGCGCAGCAGTGACCGGTCTTTATTAGAGGAAGTCTCACACTGGATTACTGCATGGCTCTGGAAGAAATACACAAAGCGCACCGCGACAAATAGATTTTTAATAATTATAATAAATATTCATTTTGAATTTTGCTATAAAAATAACATTTAAAAATAAGTTTCATTTATAATCATTTAAAAATGTATTTAAAAAAAAAAAAAAAAATGAACATATTGACAATATTTACTTATCCCAGAGTTCAGCTTTAAAGAAAAAAGTGATAAAATCCTGGAAATTCACGTGCAGCCTCCAGGAAAGGGTCGCACATTTGCCACCCATATTGGAATATTAAATAACTTTTTTTATTATATTTTTAAAGGTTTTAAAACATCAGCGCCCTCAATGCGCGCCACGTACGATTATTGTTCAGCGGTTGGACTGCGGGGTTTCTGTTAAAAACGTCCTTTCCAGCCACTGCACAGTAATTTCTGGTGCTGAGCGCCCGGTGATTTCTGGCCGGCGTGTGATTGGAGGTCTCGGAGGGCTCCAGCGGTGACATGCCTCTGTAATTACGCCTACTGAGCTGGCCTCGCGGCCGGCTGATTGTGTAGCGCCAGCACTGTGATCAGCTGTGACAGCTCACAAATAGCTCCAGAGATTTGGGAGGACGAGGATCTGAGCCAGGACATCAGGTGGGCATTCCGAGCCCACAATCACGCTTTTCAATCTCTCCCTCCTGCCCATGGCGGATCAACGCTCATGAAAGATACTCGCCGTCAGCCTGACTTCCAAAAGCCAGACCACGAATGGACTGAGATACTTTACCGCGACAGAAGTTCCCACACTAACCCTACATGAACTCCACAATTAAAGGCTAAAAGGTTTTCACTTCTGCCAGGACAATAGCACCGCCAAGGACAGATAAGGGATGAAGGAATGATAACCAACATATTACAAATGGTGATGTTCTTCTGCCAATACCATGGTGTTGCGTTGCGCTGCATTTGGGGGCTTGTCCGGGATGCTATTGCCATCCACCAGAGTTATCTATGGCCATTTTCCCCACAGATAGGTGTCAGACAGTGGGGGTTGGTCCTGCTATATGTACTACATTGTCACTGCTAGTTTTTGAGTTCTCATTTGGGAAGATACTAGTGCTACCCCCTAGAGTCATCTGAGTTTTACCCAAAAGAAGCAAAATGAAAGTCCAAAGCCACCACATAATGGTGCCAAACTTCGGGAGTTGGTCCTCCTATTTGTACTGCTTTGCTTCTGCTAGTTTTTGAGTTCTCATTTGGGGGCTTGTCCATGAAACTAGCGCTACCCACCAGAGTCATCTGAGTTTTCCCCTAAGGAGGAAATGATAGTCCAAAGCCACCACATGTTTGCTTGCCTCCTCTGAATAAAGTTGTCTATTATTTACAATTGTTGCGTTGCATTTGGGGGCTTGTCCAGGATGCTAGTCCCATCCACCAGAGTTATCTATGGCCATTTTCCCCACATAAAGGTGCAAGGCAGTGGAAGTTGGTCCTGCTATTTGTAATGCTTTGCCGCTGATAGTTTTTGAGTTCTCATTTGGGGGCTTGTCCAAGAGTCCAAAGCCACCACAGAAAGGTGCCAGACTTCGGGAGTTGGTCCTGCTATTTGTACTGCTTTGCCGCTGCTAGTTTTTGAGTTCTCATTTGGGGGCTTGTCCATGAAACTAGCGCTACCCACCAGAGTCATCTGAGTTTTCCCCAAAAGAGGCAAAATGAGAGTCCAAAGCCACCACATGTTTGCTTGCCCCCTCTGAATAAAGTTGTCTATTATTTACAATTGTTGCGTTGCGCTGCATTTGGGGGCTTGTCCCGGATGCTAGTCCCATCCACCAGAGTTATCTATGGCCATTTTCCCCACATAAAGGTGCCAGGCAGTGGAAGTTAGTCCTGCTATTTGTACTGCTTTGCTGCTGATAGTTTTTGAGTTCTCATTTGGGGGCTTGTCCAAGATACTAGCGCTACCCACCAGAGTCATCTGAGTTTTCCCCAAAAGAGGAAATGAGAGTCCAAAGCCACCACGTTTGCTTGCCTCCTCTGAATAAAGTTGTCTAATATTTACAATTGTTGCGTTGCGTTGCATTTGGGGGCTTGTCCAGGATGCTAGTCCCATCCACCAGAGTTATCTATGGCCATTTTTGATAGTTTTTGAGTTCTCATTTGGGGGCTTGTCCAAGAGTCCAAAGCCACCACAGAAAGGTTTAAGACTTCGGGAGTTGGTCCTGCTATTTGTACTGCTTTGCCACTGATAGTTTTTGAGTTCTCATTTGGGGGCTTGTCCAAGATACTAGCGCTACCCACCAGAGTCATCTGAGTTTCCCCAAAAGAGGCAAAATGAGAGTCCAAAGCCACCACATAATGTTTGCTTGCCTCCTCTGAATAAAGTTGTCTATTATTTACAATTGTTGCGTTGCATTTGGGGGCTTGTCCAGGATGCTAGTCCCATCCACCAGAGTTATCTATGGCCATTTTCCCCACATAAAGGTGCAAGGCAGTGGAAGTTGGTCCTGCTATTTGTAATGCTTTGCCGCTGATAGTTTTTGAGTTCTCATTTGGGGGCTTGTCCAAGAGTCCAAAGCCACCACAAAAAGGTGCCAGACTTCGGGAGTTGGTCCTGCTATTTGTACTGCTTTGCTGCTGCTCGTTTTTGAGTTCTCATTTGGGGGCTTGTCCATGAAACTAGCGCTACCCACCAGAGTCATCTGAGTTTTCCCCAAAAGAGGCAAAATGAGAGTCCAAAGCCACCACATGTTTGCTTGCCCCCTCTGAATAAAGTTGTCTATTATTTACAATTGTTGCGTTGCGCTGCATTTGGGGGCTTGTCCCGGATGCTAGTCCCATCCACCAGAGTTATCTATGGCCATTTTCCCCACATAAAGGTGCCAGGCAGTGGAAGTTAGTCCTGCTATTTGTACTGCTTTGCTGCTGATAGTTTTTGAGTTCTCATTTGGGGGCTTGTCCAAGATACTAGCGCTACCCACCAGAGTCATCTGAGTTTTCCCCAAAAGAGGAAATGAGAGTCCAAAGCCAACACGTTTGCTTGCCTCCTCTGAATAAAGTTGTCTATTATTTACAATTGTTGCGTTGCGTTGCGTTGCATTTGGGGGCTTGTCCAGGATGCTAGTCCCATCCACCAGAGTTATCTATGGCCATTTTTGATAGTTTTTGAGTTCTCATTTGGGGGCTTGTCCAAGAGTCCAAAGCCACCACAGAAAGGCTTAAGACTTCGGGAGTTGGTCCTGCTATTTGTACTGCTTTGCCACTGATAGTTTTTGAGTTCTCATTTGGGGGCTTGTCCAAGATACTAGCGCTACCCACCAGAGTCATCTGAGTTTTCCCCAAAAGAGGCAAAATGAGAGTCCAAAGCCACCACATAATGTTTGCTTGCCTCCTCTGAATAAAGTTGTCTATTATTTACAATTGTTGCGTTGCATTTGGGGGCTTGTCCAGGATGCTAGTCCCATCCACCAGAGTTATCTATGGCCATTTTCCCCACATAAAGGTGCAAGGCAGTGGAAGTTGGTCCTGCTATTTGTAATGCTTTGCCGCTGATAGTTTTTGAGTTCTCATTTGGGGGCTTGTCCAAGAGTCCAAAGCCACCACAAAAAGGTGCCAGACTTCGGGAGTTGGTCCTGCTATTTGTACTGCTTTGCCGCTGCTCGTTTTTGAGTTCTCATTTGGGGGCTTGTCCATGAAACTAGCGCTACCCACCAGAGTCATCTGAGTTTTCCCCAAAAGAGGCAAAATGAGAGTCCAAAGCCACCACATGTTTGCTTGCCCCCTCTGAATAAAGTTGTCTATTATTTACAATTGTTGCATTGCGCTGCATTTGGGGGCTTGTCCCGGATGCTAGTCCCATCCACCAGAGTTATCTATGGCCATTTTCCCCACATAAAGGTGCCAGGCAGTGGAAGTTAGTCCTGCTATTTGTACTGCTTTGCTGCTGATAGTTTTTGAGTTCTCATTTGGGGGCTTGTCCAAGATACTAGCGCTACCCACCAGAGTCATCTGAGTTTTCCCCAAAAGAGGAAATGAGAGTCCAAAGTCACCACGTTTGCTTGCCTCCTCTGAATAAAGTTGTCTATTATTTACAATTGTTGCGTTGCGTTGCATTTGGGGGCTTGTCCAGGATGCTAGTCCCATCCACCAGAGTTATCTATGGCCATTTTTGATAGTTTTTGAGTTCTCATTTGGGGGCTTGTCCAAGAGTCCAAAGCCACCACAGAAAGGCTTAAGACTTCGGGAGTTGGTCCTGCTATTTGTACTGCTTTGCCACTGATAGTTTTTGAGTTCTCATTTGGGGGCTTGTCCAAGATACTAGCGCTACCCACCAGAGTCATCTGAGTTTTCCCCAAAAGAGGCACAATGAGAGTCCAAAGCCACCACATAATGTTTGCTTGCCCCCTCTGAATAAAGTTGTCTATTATTTACAATTGTTGCGTTGCGCTGCATTTGGGGGCTTGTCCGGGATGCTAGTCCCATCCACCAGAGTTATCTATGGCCATTTTCCCCACATAAAGGTGCCAGACTTCGGGAGTTGGTCCTGCTATTTGTACTGCTTTGCCACTGCTAGTTTTTGAGGTCTCATTTGGGGGCTTGTCCAAGATACTAGCGCTACCCACCAGAGTCATCCTAGTTTTCCCCAAAAGAGGCAAAATGAAAGTCCAAAGCCACCACATGGTGCCAGACAGTGGGGGTTGGCCCTGCTATTTGTACTGCTTTGCCTATGCTAGTTTTTGAGTTCTCATTTGGGGGCTTGTCCAAGATACTAGCGCTACCCACCAGAGTCATCTGAGTTTTCCCCAAAAGAGGCAAAATGAGAGTCCAAAGCCACCACATAATGTTTGCTTGCCCCCTCTGAATAAAGTTGTCTATTATTTACAATTGTTGCGTTGTGCTGCATTTGGGGGCTTGTCCGGGATGCTAGTCCCATTCACCAGAGTTATCTACGGCCATTTTCCCCACAGAAAGGTGCAAGGCAGTGGAAGTTGGTCCTGCTATTTGTACTGCTTTGCCGCTGATAGTTTTTGAGTTCTCATTTGGGGGCTTGTCCAAGAGTCCAAAGCCACCACAGAAAGGTTTCAGACTTCGGGAGTTGGTCCTACTATTTGTACTGCTTTGCCGCTGATAGTTTTTGAGGTCTCATTTGGGGGCTTGTCCATGAAACTAGCGCTACACACCAGAGTCATCTGAGTTTTCCCCAAAAGAGGCAAAATGAGAGTCCAAAGCCACCACATAATGGTGCCAGACAGTGGGAGTTGGTCCTGCTATTTGTACTGCTTTGCTTCTGCTAGTTTTTGAGTTCTCATTTGGGGGCTTGTCCATGATACTAGCGCTACCCACCAGAGTCATTTGAGTTTTCCCCAAAAGAGGCACAATGAGAGTCCAAAGCCACCACATAATGTTTGCTTGCCCCCCCCCCCCTGAATAAAGTTGTCTATTATTTGGTGGCTTGTCCAGGATGCTAGTCCCATCCACCAGAGTTATTTATGGCCATTTTCCCCACATAATGGTGCCAGACTTCGGGAGTTGGTCCTGCTATTTGTACTGCTTTGCCGCTGCTAGTTTTTGAGGTCTCATTTGGGGGCTTGTCCAAGATACTAGCGCTACCCACCACAGTCATCTGAGTTTTCCCCAAAAGAGGCAAAATGAGAGTCCAAAGCCACCACATAATGTTTGCTTGCCCCCTCTGAATAAAGTTGTCTATTATTTGGTGGCTTGTCCAGGATGCTAGTCCCATCCACCAGAGTTATCTATGGCCATTTTCCCCACATAAAGGTGCAAGGCAGTGGACGTTGGTCCTGCTATTTGTACTGCTTTGCCACTGATAGTTTTTGAGTTCTCATTTGGGGGCTTGTCCAAGAGTCCAAAGCCACTACAGAAAGGTGTCAGACTTCGGGAGTTGGTCCTGCTATTTGTACTGCTTTGCCGCTGCTAGTTTTTGAGGCCTAATTTGGGGGCTTGTCCATGAAACTAGCGATACCCACCAGAGTCATCTGAGTTTTCCCCAAAAGAGGCAAAATGAAAGTCCAAAGCCACCACATAATGGTGCCAGACTTCAGGAGTTGGTCCTGCTATTTGTACTGCTTTGCCACTGATAGTTTTTGAGTTCTCATTTGGGGGCTTGTCCAAGATACTAGCGCTACCCACCAGAGTCATCTGAGTTTTCCCCAAAAGAGGCAAAATGAGAGTCCAAAGCCACCACATGTTTGCTTGCCCCCTCTGAATAAAGTTGTCTATTATTTACAATTGTTGTGTTGTGCTGCATTTGGGGGCTTGTCCAGGATGCTAGTGCCATCCACCAGAGTTATCTATGGCCATTTTCCCCACATAAAGGTGCCAGACAGTGGGAGTTGAAGCTGCTAATTGTACTGCATTGCCGCTGATAGTTTTTGAATTCTCATTTGGGGGCTTGTCCAAGATACTAGCGCTACCCACCAGAGTCATCTGAGTTTTCCCCAAAACAGGCAAAATGAGAGTCCAAAGCCACCACATAATGATGCCAGACTTGGGGAGTTGGTTCTGCTATTATTACTGCTTTGCCGCTGCTAGTTTTTGAATTCTTATTTGGGGGCTTGTCCATGAAACTAGCGCTACCCACCAGAGTCAGAGTTTTCCCCAAAAGAGGCAAAATGAGAGTCCAAAGCCACCACATGGTGCCAGACAGTAGGGGTTGGTCCTGCTAATTGTACTGCTTTGCTGCTGATAGTTTTTGAGTTCTCATTTGTTGGCTTGTCCAAGATACTAGCGCTACCCACCAGAGTCATCTGAGTTTTCCCCAAAGCAGGCAAAATGAGAGTCCAAAGCCACCACATAATGGTGCCAGACAGTGGGAGTTGGTCCTGCTATTTGTACTGCTTTGCTTCTGCTAGTTTTTGAGTTCTCATTTGGGGGCTTGTCCAAGATACTAGCGCTACCCACCAGAGTCATCTGAGTTTTCCCCAAAACAGGCAAAATGAGAGTCCAAAGCCACCACATAATGTTTGCTTGCCCCCTCTGAATAAAGTTGTCTATTATTTGGGGGCTTGTCCAGGATGCTAGTCCCATCCACCAGAGTTATCTATGGCAATTTTCCCCACATAATGGTGCCAGACAGTGGGAGTTGGTCCTGCTAATAGTACTGCTTTGCCGCTGATAGTTTTTGAGGTCTCATTTGGGGGCTTGTCCAAGATACTAGCGCTACCCACCAGAGTCATTTGAGTTTTCCCCAAAACAGGCAAAATGAGAGTCCAAAGCCTCCACATGGTGCCAGACAGTGGGGGTTGGTCCTGCTAATTGTACTGCTTTGCTGCTGATAGTTTTTGAGTTCTCATTTGGTGGCTTGTCCAAGAGTCTAAAGCCACCACATGGTGCCAGACAGTGTGGGTTGGCCCTGCTAATTGTACTGCTTTGCCACTGCTAGTTTTTGAGTTCTCATTTGGGGGCTTGTCCAAGATACTAGCGCTACCCACCAGAGTCATCTGAATTTTCCCCAAAAGAGGCAAAATGAGAGTCCAAAGCCACCACATAATGGTGCCAGACTTCAGGAGTTGGTCCTGCTATTTGTACTGCTTTGCTGCTCCTAGTTTTTGAGTTCTCATTTGGTGGCTTGTCCAAGAGTCCAAAGCCACCACATGGTGCCAGACAGTGGGGGTTGGCCCTGCTATTTGTACTGCTTTGCCGCTGATAGTTTTTGAGTTCTCATTTGGTGGCTTGTCCAAGAGTCCAAACCCACCACATAATGGTGCCAGGCTTCCGGAGTTGGTCCTGCTATTTGTACTGCTTTGCCTCTGCTAGTTTTTGAGTCCTCATTTGGGGGCTTGTCCAAGAGTCCAAAGCCACCACATAATGGTGCCAGATGATGTACCACATTGCTGCTGCTAGCTTCTGGAGTTCTTCACCAAAAAGACATACCACCTAAGGGGCTGTATGCAATGTCTCTGCCAGGACAACAGTGACACCAGGCCAGATAAGAGATCGATAACTGTCATATTACAATGCCGATGTTCTTATGACAATACCGTGAGGCCACTTGTAATTGTTGACCTTGTTACTGTGTTCTCTTACCACCTCTACTGAATAAAGTTGCCTATTATTTACAGTTCGCTGGGTCACGGGAATTCAAGGGTGTCACCAGACTTAGGTAGGATCATTGCTTATCAAAGCCAACGCTGACAGGTGAGCTGTGTTAAGGGACTTGTCTGGGTACTAGCTCCACCCACCAGAGTTATCCCATTTTCCCCAATGGAAGCAAAATTTTGCCCAAAGCCCCGCATAGTGGTGCCAGATAGTGGGTTTTGATCCCGCTAACTGTACTGGATTGTTGCTGCTAGCTTCTGGAGTTGTCCACTGAGTAGACATACCATCTCATGGTCCGTATGCAATGTCTCATCCTACAACAGAGAGGGTTCCAGCCTCTGTGAGGAGAACAGTGACACCAGGGAAGATTAGAGAAGGGAAAGAGAACCTTCATATTACAAATGTTCTTATGCCGATGCTGTGATTCCACTTCCAATTGTTGAACTTGTTGTTGTGTTTGTTTACCATCTTTAAATAAAGTTGCTCATTATTTAGAATTAAATGGGTCACATGATTTGTGAGGGCATCACCAGACTCAGATTGGAGCTGTACCCACAATCAAGGCCAACACTTCCGAGTGTGCTGCATTTGGGGGCTTGTCCGGGATGCTAGCTCCATCCAGCAGAGGTATCTACGGTCATATTTGGTTCACTGTACATTCACAATTGCAGGGATGGGGCTGTGAATGGGCAGTCTTTGGATATTTATATGCAAGGTCTGGGCAGGATCTATCAAAAAATTGGACGATGGACAATCCTGGCATATTAGAGGTGGGCTTTGGGAAAGACCTACTCCTTTGAATGTTTAGAAACAAGCTCTGGGCAGGATCTACTTATAAGAGGGGCATTCCTTGCATAGTTAGAGACTGGGTAAGGTCAGGACCTACTGCTTTGGATATTTAGAGGCGCTCTGGGTAGGATCTACCTATAAATCGGGCGTGATGGCCATTCCTTGCATAGTTAGAGGCTGAGTATGGGCAGGACCTACTCTTATGGCTATTTAGAGGCAAGCTCTGAGCTGGATCTACCTACAAATTGGGCATGGTGGGCAGTCCTGGCAGAGGTAAAGTCAGGGTATGGGCTGGAACTACTTCTTTGGATATTTAGAGGCGAGATCTAGGCAGAATCTACCTAAATTGGGCATGAAAGGCAATCCTGGCATATTTAGAGGTGGGGTATGGGCAGGACCTACTCCTTTGGATATTTAGAGGCAAGTTCTGGGCAGGACCTATAAATCGGGAATGATAGGCAACCTTGGCATATTTAGAAGCAGGGTATGGTCAGGACCTACTCCTTTAGATTTTCAAAGGCAAGGTACGGGCAGGATCTACCTATAAATTGGGCATGATGGGCAATCCTGGCATATTTAGAGGTGGGGTATGGGCAGGACCTACTCCTCTGGATATTTAGAGGCAAACTCTGGGCAGGATCTACCTATACATTGGGCATGATGGCCTGACATATTTAGAGGCGTGGTATGGAGAGGACCCACTCATAACTTGGGTATGATGGGCAGTCCTGGCATATTTAGAGGCCTGGTATGGAGAGGACCCACTAATAACTTGGGTATGATGGCCAGTCCTGGCATATTTAGATGCATGGTATGGAGAAGACCCACTCATAACTTGGGCATGATGGGCAGTCCTGGCATATTTAGAGGCCTGGTATGGAGAGGACCCACTCATAACTTGGGCATGATGGGCAGTCCTGGCATATTTAGAGGCCTGGTATGGAGAAGACCCACTCATAACTTGGGCATGATGGGCAGTCCTGGCATATTTAGAGGCCTGGTATGGAGAAGACCCACTCATAACTTGGACATGATGGGCAATCCTGGCATATTTAGAGGCGTGGTATGGAGAGGACCCACTAATAACTTGGGCATGATGGGCAGTCCTGGCATATTTAGGGGCATGGTATGGAGAGGACCCACTAATAACTTGGGCATGATGGGCAATCCTGGCATATTTAGAGGCGTGGTATGGAGAGGACCCACTAATAACTTGGGCATGATGGGCAATCCTGGCATATTTAGAGGCGTGGTATGGAGAGGACCCACTCATAACTTGGGCATGATGGGCAATCCTGGCATATTTAGGGGCGTGGTATGGAGAGGACCCACTAATAACTTGGGCATGATGGGCAGTCCTGGCATATTTAGGGGCGTGGTATGGAGAGGACCCACTAATAACTTGGGCATGATGGGCAGTCCTGGCATATTTAGAGGCCTGGTATGGAGAGGACCCACTCATAACTTGGGCATGATGGGCAGTCCTGGCATATTTAGAGGCCTGGTATGGAGAGGACCCACTCATAACTTGGGCATGATGGGCAGTCCTGGCATATTTAGAGGCCTGGTATGGAGAAGACCCACTAATAACTTGGGTATGATGGGCAGTCCTGGCATATTTAGAGGCGTGGTATGGAGAGGACCCACTCATAACTTGGGCATGATGGGCAGTCCTGGCATATTTAGAGGCCTGGTATGGAGAAGACCCACTAATAACTTGGGTATGATGGGCAGTCCTGGCATATTTAGAGGCCTGGTATGGAGAGGACCCACTCATAACTTGGGTATGATGGGCAGTCCTGGCATATTTAGAGGCCTGGTATGGAGAAGACCCACTCATAACTTGGGCATGATGGGCAGTCCTGGCATATTTAGAGGCCTGGTATGGAGAAGACCCACTCATAACTTGGACATGATGGGCAATCCTGGCATATTTAGAGGCGTGGTATGGAGAGGACCCACTAATAACTTGGGCATGATGGGCAGTCCTGGCATATTTAGGGGCATGGTATGGAGAGGACCCACTAATAACTTGGGCATGATGGGCAATCCTGGCATATTTAGAGGCGTGGTATGGAGAGGACCCACTAATAACTTGGGCATGATGGGCAATCCTGGCATATTTAGAGGCGTGGTATGGAGAGGACCCACTCATAACTTGGGCATGATGGGCAATCCTGGCATATTTAGGGGCGTGGTATGGAGAGGACCCACTAATAACTTGGGCATGATGGGCAGTCCTGGCATATTTAGGGGCGTGGTATGGAGAGGACCCACTAATAACTTGGGCATGATGGGCAGTCCTGGCATATTTAGAGGCCTGGTATGGAGAGGACCCACTCATAACTTGGGCATGATGGGCAGTCCTGGCATATTTAGAGGCGTGGTATGGAGAGGACCCACTCATAACTTGGGCATGATGGGCAGTCCTGGCATATTTAGAGGCCTGGTATGGAGAGGACCCACTCATAACTTGGGCATGATGGGCAGTCCTGGCATATTTAGAGGCCTGGTATGGAGAGGACCCACTCATAACTTGGGCATGATGGGCAGTCCTGGCATATTTAGAGGCCTGGTATGGAGAAGACCCACTCATAACTTGGGCATGATGGGCAATCCTGGCATATTTAGAGGCCTGGCATGGAGAGGACCCACTCATAACTTGGGTATGATGGGCAGTCCTGGCATATTTAGAGGCCTGGTATGGAGAGGACCCACTCATAACTTGGGTATGATGGGCAGTCCTGGCATATTTAGAGGCCTGGTATGGAGAGGACCCACTCATAACTTGGGTATGATGGGCAGTCCTGGCATATTTAGAGGCCTGGTATGGAGAGGACCCACTCATAACTTGGGCATGATGGGCAGTCCTGGCATATTTAGAGGCCTGGTATGGAGAGGACCCACTAATAACTTGGGCATGATGGGCAGTCCTGGCATATTTAGAGGCCTGGTATGGAGAGGACCCACTCATAACTTGGGTATGATGGGCAATCCTGGCATATTTAGGGGCGGGGTATGGTCAGGACCTACTCCTTTGGATTTTCAAAGGCAAGGTATGTGCAGGACCTACCTATAAATTGGGCATGATGGGCAATCCTGGCATATTTAGAGGCAGGGTATGGGTAGGACCTCTTCCTTTGGATATTTCACAATGTCTCCAGGGCAGGGACTGCAGCCTCCTGCCACATGTTACTCTCAGGGCTGTGCCGGAGAACACAACGATCTACATTTCACCGCCTCCCATACAGGTCCATGTAAAAAATGAAAGATATCAGCTTGTGAAAGGACTAAGCGGACGGGGCAGCGGGACGCCACTCAGCAGGTCAGCCGGGTCGACTTTTCCTCAATAGACGATTCCCGGCCGCACTATAATCGACCTTAAGTAGCACAATTAGGATTTTTGTTCCCCAACGATCGCCCAGCGTCGCCATTGTTACAGAAATAACCCCGAGATAAGAGAAGCTGACATTTTTCCGGCGTTGAGCTGCGATTATGACTCTGTGACTCATTACCCGATCTCCAGGTGACAGCAAACACGCCGCGCCGCTCCGCACATTCGCCAAATGCTGGCAGATTAGTCGCTCATTAGCGGCATCATGACGCCTATTGTGTAGCGCGAGCTGCTGAGTGCAATCAGCGTTACGTTGGCGATCCGACCCGCCTGGTGTCAGGTCGCCAGGGCATGCGGAGTGTTTCCGGTGCGCAGAGGCGCTCTCCTCGCCTCGCAAAACTTTTCCTCGGACCCCATTTTTGTGCATTCGTCAGATAGAAATGGGTGCAGCTGAAGTGTAAGCTGCGTGTATTTGAACCTCCCCTCCTCCCCTCCCCCCTTAACATGCAAATTATATTTTTAAACAAAACCTGTTTTCATTGTATGCCTAATTTTAGACCCAGTGACATCATTACTGGGTCTCTGTGATTCTGTGTGCAATGCAGGCAGATCATGGCTGGTGGGAGGGGCGGCAGGGTGCTTCCTGAAAACAGCCTCTCAGAGCCCCCAGTCCTGATGCAAGCAGTGGGCTGGCTCCTGGTAGGAGTTACCTTCCCTTTGCTGCCCCCCCTTTACATTGTCAACCACAGTCCCCCTTTACATTTTCACCCCCGCCCCCCATTTACATTGTCACCCCCAGCCCCCCTTTACATTGTCACCCACAGCCCCCCTTTACATTGTCACCCACAGCCCCCCCTTTACATTGTCACCCCCAGCCCTCCTTTACATTGCTCCCTGCCAGCCCCCCTTTACATTGTCACCCCCAGCCCCCCCTTTACATTGTCACCCCCAGCCCCCCTTTACATTGTCACCCCCAGCCCCCCCTTTGCATTGCTCCCTGCCAGCCCCAATGTACATAAACGCCCCCCACAAAGACGAACCCCTTTTTCCATGGGATGCTCGCAATTCGACCTCCAGCTCTGTGCGGGGGGAGGGGGAGGAGGAGCACCATACAGAGCGACAAGAAGGGGATACAGCTTCTGGCCAACTGTAGAGTGAGGAGTGTAGGGTGAGGAGTGAAGGGTGAGGAGTGAGGAGTGAGGAGTGAAGGGTGAGGAGTGAGGAGTGAAGGGTGAGGAGTGAAGGGTGAGGAGTGAGGAGTGAGGAGTGAAGGGTGAGGAGTGAAGAGTGAAGGGTGAGGAGTGAAGGGTGAAGAGTGAGGAGTGAAGAGTGAAGGGTGAGGAGTGAACGGTGAGGAGTGAAGGGTGAGGAGTGAACGGTGAGGAGTGAAGAGTGAGGAGTGAAGAGTGAGGAGTGAAGGGTGAGGAGTGAAGGGTGAGGAGTGAAGAGTGAGGAGTGAAGAGTGAGGAATGAGGAGTGAAGGGTGAGGAGTGAAGGGTGAGGAGTGAAGGGTGAAGAGTGAAGGGTGAGGAGTGAAGGGTGAGGAGTGAAGAGTGAGGAGTGAAGGGTGAGGAGTGAAGGGTGAGGAGTGACGAGTGAGGAGTGAAGAGTGAGGAGTGAAGGGTGAGGAGTGAAGAGTGAGGAGTGAAGGGTGAGGAGTGAAGGGTGAGGAGTGAAGGGTGAGGAGTGAAGGGTGAGGAGTGAAGAGTGAGTGAGGAGTGAAGAGTGAGGAGTGAAGGGTGAGGAGTGAAGAGTGAAGGTTGAGGAGTGAAGGGTGAGGAGTGAGGAGTGAAGGGTGAGGAGTGAAGAGTGAGGAGTGAAGGGTGAGGAGTGAAGAGTGAGTGAGGAGTGAAGAGTGAGGAGTGAAGGGTGAGGAGTGAAGAGGAGTGAAGAGTGAGGAGTGAAGGGTGAGGAGTGAAGAGTGAGTGAGGAGTGAAGAGGAGTGAGGAGTGAAGGGTTAGGAGTGAAGAGTGAGGAGTGAAGGGTGAGGAGTGAAGAGTGAGGAGTGAAGGGTGAGGAGTGAAGAGTGAGTGAGGAGTGAAGAGGAGTGAGGAGTGAAGAGCGAAGCTGATTTCTCAGTGGGATGAATTAGGAGAGCGGTCGGAGTAGCGATCATATTTCGATCACCTTTTATATGTGTTTTAGTCCTGTTCAGGAGACACCCCTTGTATTTACCGCCCCCCCTGATTCCATACTTTGTACGCCCCTTGTTTGTTCCGGTCCGGACGTCATGCCGCGGTGACATTTGCCTCAGCTGGGCCATAACCTATTTATAATCGGGATTATGTGGATGGAAAGTATTCGGCTCGGCCGGGATCCCTGACTGAAGGCCGCGGCCCGCCTCTCCTCCTCATGGCGTTCGATGGCCTTTGAAGTCAGGACGATCGTGAGTCCATAAACAAAGAGCGCGACTTTCCTTCCATTGTTCTGCGGAGACGGGCCGTTCCCAGCAGGGTGATTGTCAGCTCTCCGCTGGTCGTGTGGGTCCAGGATGACATCATGGTCTGCGCAGTGGGCGGGGCCTATGTGCTGCACGCAAAGGGTGACATTGTACGGTGAAAACTGGCCATGAACTGGGGTGGCATTCGGACCGCGAGGGGCCAAGCTGGCCATAGACGGGCGGAATGCCCAACGAACGTTCTAAGAAAGTTCCCTCATTTTCCTAATCATGAATACAATATTCGTTTTCAACCGCCATGGCGAGGAAATGGTGGGAACCCCTCATAATGGGCACAGCGGGGGTACAGACCCGGGAACTCAGCACAGGGATGGTGGGAACCCCTCATAATGGGCACAGCGGGTGTACAGACCCAGGAACTCAGCACAGGGATGGTGGGAACCCCTCATAATGGGCACAGCGGGTGTACAGACCCAGGAACTCAGAACAGGGATGGTGGGAACCCCTCATAATGGGCACAGCGGGTGTACAGACCCAGGAACTCAGCACAGGGATGGTGGGAACCTCTCATAATGGGCACAGCGGGTGTACAGACCCAGGAACTCAGAACAGGGATGGTGGGAACCCCTCATAATGGGCACAGCGGGTGTACAGACCCGGGGACTCAGCACAGGGATGGTGGGAACCCCTCATAATGGGCACAGCGGGCGTACAGACCCGGGAACTCAGCACAGGGATGGTGGGAACCCCTCATAATGGGCACAGCGGGGGTACAGACCCGGGAACTCAGCACAGGGATGGTGGGAACCCCTCATAATGGACACAGCGGGTGTATAGACCCGGGAACTCAGAACAGGGATGGTGGGAACCCCTCATAATGGGCACAGCGGGTGTACAGACCCAGGAACTCAGCACAGGGATGGTGGGAACCCCTCATAATGGGCACAGCGGGTGTACAGACCCGGGAACTCAGCACAGGGATGGTGGGAACCTCTCATAATGGGCACAGCGGGTGTACAGACCCAGGAACTCAGAACAGGGATGGTGGGAACCCCTCATAATGGGCACAGCGGGTGTACAGACCCGGGGACTCAGCACAGGGATGGTGGGAACCCCTCATAATGGGCACAGCGGGCGTACAGACCCGGGAACTCAGCACAGGGATGGTGGGAACCCCTCATAATGGGCACAGCGGGGGTACAGACCCGGGAACTCAGCACAGGGATGGTGGGAACCCCTTATAATTGGCACAGCGGGTGTACAGACCCGGGAACTCAGCACAGGGATGGTGGGATTTCGGGGGGCTCTGTGATTTGGTGGGGGGAGGGCATTGTGATGGGGGATTTCTGACATATAGGGAGGACTTTGACATGATGGTGGAATGTATGAGGGAAAATCTGACGTATGGGGGGGATCTGATGTGATGGGGGGACTCTGACATATAGGGAGGACTCTAATGATTAGGGTGCTCTGACATTATTGGGGACTTCTGATGTGATTGAAGGTCCTCTGAGGTGATGGGGGGACCTTTTATGTGACGGAAAGGCCTTCTGATGTGATGGGGGGACCTCTGATGTGATGGGGGGACCTCTGATGTGATGGGGGGGACCTCTGAGGTGATGGGGGGACCTCTGATGTGAGGTTAGGACCTCTGATGTGATGGGGGGGACTTCTGATATGATGGGGGGACCTCTGATGTGATGTGGGGGACCTCTGAGGTGATGGGGGGACCTCTGATGTGATGGGGGACCTATGAGGTGATGGGGGGGACCTCTGATGTGATGGGGGGACCTTTAATGTGATGGAAAGGCCTTCTGATGTGAGGGTAGGACCTCTGATGTGATGGGGGGGGACTTCTGATATGATGGGGGGGACCTCTGATGTGATGGGGGGACCTCTGAGGTGATGGGGAGATCTCTGATGTGTTAGGGGGACTTTTGATGTGATTGGAGGACCTCTAATACAATGGGAGGATCTCTAAGGTGATGGGGGGACCTTTGACATGATGGGAAGGCCTTCTGATGTTATGTTGGAACCTCTGATGTGATGGGGGGGGGACTTCTGATATGATGGGGGGGACCTCTGATGTGATGGGGGGGGGACTTCTGATATGATGGGGGGGACCTCTGATGTGATGGGGGGGACCTCTGAGGTGATGGGGGGGATCTCTGATGTGATGGGGGGGACCTCTGAGGTGATGGGGGGACCTCTGAGGTGATGGGGAGATCTCTGATGTGTTCGGGGGACTTTTGATGTGATTGGAGGACCTCTAATACAATGGGAGGATCTCTAAGGTGATGGGGGGACCTTTGACGTGATGGGAAGGCCTTCTGATGTCATGTTGGAAAATCTGATGTGATGGGGGGGGACTTATGATGTAAAGGGGGACCTCTCTGACATGTTGGAGGGACTTCTAATGTGATGAGGGGACCTCTGAGGTGATGGGGGGACCTCTTTGACATGATGGGGGGACTTCAGATGTGATGGGGGGACCTCTGGTATGAAGAGGGGGTTCTGATGTTATAGGGGGACCCATAAGGTGATCGAGAGATTTCTGATGTGATGGGGGAATCTCTAAAATGATGGGGGCTTTCTGATATGAAGAGGGGGTTTTGACATAATGGGGGCATTGATGTGATGGGGGGACCTCCAATGTGATGAGGGAACCTGTGATGTAATGGAGTGACCTCTGAGGTGATGGGGAGACCTTTGACGTGATGGGAAGGCCTTCTGATGTGTCGGGGGGACTTCTCATGCGATGAGGGGACCTCTTATATGATGGGGTGACCTCTGATGTGCTGGGGTGATCTCAGAGGTGATGGGGTGACCTCTGAGTTGATGGGGGACCTTTGATGTGATGGGAAGGCCTTCTGATGTGTCGGGAGGGGGGGGAGAGTTCTCATGTGATGGGGGGACCTCTTATGTGATGAGGTGATCTAGGAGGTGATGGGAAGGTGATGGGAAGGCCTTCTGACATAATGGGGGGACTTCTGATGTGTTGGGAGGCTTCAGATATGGGGGGATGACTGATGTGATGGAGGACCTCTGATGTGATAGGGTGACCTCTGAGATGACAGGGGAACCTCCAATGTGATGAGGGAACCTCTGATGTGATGGGGTGACCTCTGAGTTCATGGTGGAACTTTGATGTGCTGGGAAGGCCTTCTGACATAATGCGGGGGGGGGCTCTGATGTGTTGGGGGGACTTCTGATATGATGGGGGGACTACTGATGTGATGGGGTGACCTCTGAGATGACGGGGGAACCTCCAATGTGATAAGGGGACTTCTGAGGTGATGGGGGAACATCCATTGTGATGAGGAAACCTCTGATGTGATGGGGTGACCTCTGAGTTCATGGGGGAACTTTGATGTGATGGGAAGGCCTTCTGACATAATGGGGGGGACCACTGATGTGTTGGGGGGACTTCTGATATGATGACGGGACTACTGATGTGATGGGAGACCTCTGATGTGATAGGGTGACCTCTGAGATGATGAGGGAACCTCCAATGTGATGAGGGAACCTCTGATGTGATGGGGTGACTTCTGAGATGATGAGGGAACATTCAATGTGATGAGGGAACCTCTGATGTGATGGGGTGACCTCTGAGTTTATGGGGGACCTTTGGTGTGATGGGAAGGCCTTCTGACATGATGGGGGGACCTCTGATGTGATGGGGGGACCCATAAGGTGATGGGGGGCTTTTTGATGTGATGGGAGGTTCTGACATGATGGGGGGGGGGTGATCTGATGTGAAGAGGGGGTTCTGACATGATGGGGGGCATTGATGTAATGGAGTGAGCTCTGAAGTGAGGAACACTGATGTGATAGAAAATCCTTCTGAGTTGATGGGGGGACCTCTCTGACACTATGGAAGACCTCTGATGTCATGGGGGGGGCTTCTCTCCTGTGGTTTCAAACACAACAGCTATGACATGTTTCAGGCATTTGGAGTGGTGTCGGAAAGGGCATCGATAAGGCAGCAGTTGGCCCTCAAGTAACGTCTGACCGACCCAGAGATGAGAGGAGTGAAGGATTTATTGGGACCACCACAACGAGCCGAACTGATGAATGAAGACTGATAATGCGAGCGATGGTGGACTTCCTGTGATGGATGTGGGAGACACCTTGTGAACGATCCGCACACTTCCTGTCCTCCACCTTGTGAACGATCCGCACACTTCCTGTCCTCCAGGATTTCCTGAACGCTCCTAATGATAAGTATGAGACGGGGAGACGGTGCTGAGCTGAGAGGACAATCCCCACCCAACTGGGGGAGGCCCGGGGAGAGAACCTCCTCATTACAGTGCGGAGTGCCTCCATAACAGAACTACAGTGCAATGGAATCGATTTTATACAGGTTTATAGGGTTCAAAAAAATATTTTATATATATACACGGCTCCAAAAACTGAAAGGAAGACTCTGAAAACCCATCAGATCCCAATGGGGAGGAATCTCCTGCTGGATCTCTATCCTGACATGGACGGGGGATGGGTGAGGAACGTAAGGACGCCCCATCGTTTGATGGAAATGATCGACCTACAGAGGACTGAATTCACAGACACCCCGAAAATCAAAGTGAAGAAATGATGCAGCAGGCGAGTCCATGTTGGTGAAATGTCATTGTAGCAACTCACAATGGCCCTCAGTAGTATATGTGGCCCCCACGTACTTGTATGCATGCCTGACAACATCGGGGGAGGCTCCTAATGAGACCACGGATGGGGTCCTGGGGGATTTCCTCCCAAATCTGGACCAGGGTGTCACTGAGCTCCTGGACAGTCTGAGGTGCAACCTGGAGGCGTCGGATGGACCGAAACATGACATCCCAGAGGGGTTCTATTGGATTTAGGTCAGGAGAGCGTGGGGGCCATTCAATGGTATCAATTCCTTCATCCTCCAGGAACTGCCTGCATACTCTCCCCACATGAGGCCGGGCATTGTCTGCACCAGGAGGAACCCAGGACCCACTGCACCGGGAGGAACCCAGGACCCACTGCACCGGGAGGAACCCAGGACCCACCGCACCAGGAGGAACCCAGGACCCACCGCACCAGGAGGAACCCAGGACCCGCCGCACCTTGAGGAACCCAGGACCCACCGCAGCGGGAGGAACCCACGACCCGCCGCACCTTGAGAAACCCAGGACCCACCACACTGGGAAGAACCCACGACCCGCCGCACCTAGAGGAACCCAGGACCCACCACACCGGGAAGAACTCAGGACCCACCGCACAAGGAGGAACCCAGGACCCGCCGCACCGGGAAGAACTCAGGACCCACCGCACCAGGAGGAACCCAGGACCCAACGCAACAGAAGGAACCCAGGACCCACTGCAACAGAAGGAACCCAAGAACCCCTGCTCCAGGAGGAACCCGGGACCCGCTGCACCGGGAGGAACCCGAACCTGCCGCACCAGGAGGAACCCAGGACCCACCGCACCTTGAGGAACCCAGGACCCACTGCACCGGGAGGAACCCATGACCCGCCGCACCTTGAGGAACCCAGGACCCACTGCACCGGGAGGAACTCACGACCCGCCGCACCTTGAGGAACCCAGGACCCACTGCACCGGGAAGCACTCAGGACCCACCGCACCAGGAGGAACCCAGGACCCACCGCACCAGGAGGAACCCAGGACCCACCGCACCAAGAGGAACCTAGGACCCACCGCACCAGGAGGAACCCAGGACCCACTGCAACAGAAGGAACCCAAGAACCCCTGCTCCAGGAGGAACCCGGGACCCGCTGCACCGGGAGGAACCCGAACCCGCCGCACCAGGAGGAACCCAGGACCCACTGCACCTTGAGGAACCCAGGACCCACTGCACCGGGAGGAACCCATGACCCGCCGCACCTTGAGGAACCCAGGACCCACTGCACCGGGAGGAACTCACGACCCGCCGCACCTTGAGGAACCCAGGACCCGCCGCACCTTGAGGAACCCAGGACCCACTGCACCGGGAAGCACTCAGGACCCACCGCACCAGGAGGAACCCAGGACCCACCGCACCAGGAGGAACCCAGGACCCACCGCACCAAGAGGAACCCAGGACCCACCGCACCAGGAGGAACCCAGGACCCACCGCAACAGAAGGAACCCAGGACCCACTGCAACAGAAGGAACCCAAGAACCCCTGCTGCAGGAGGAACCCGGGACCTGCTGCCCCAGGAGGAACCCGAACCCGCCGCACCGGGAGGAACCCAGGAACCGCCGCACCGGGAGGAACCCAGGAACCACTGCACTGGGAGGAACCCAGGACCCGCCGCACCAGCGTAGGGTCTGATAATGGGTCCAAGGATTTCATCCCCATACCTAAATATATTTGTAATAAAAACACATTTCAACATACAGCATATATATTGAAATATATTTTTAAATATATTGGATCTGCCCAAAAATGTGGAATTTCAAATATATTTTTTTCCATATGAGTATATACATAAAAAAAAACACTTTAGGGCATCAATGTAATTTTTTATTTTTTTGTTTTTAAATTGAAATATATGGAATACGGCCAAAATTGTAGTATATATGTCTATATACAGTCATGGCCGAAATTGTTGGCACCCTTGATATTTTTCCTGAAAATCAAGTATTTCACACAAAAAAGGTATTGCATTAACACATGTTTTGCTATACACATGTTTATTCCCTTTGTATGTATTGGAACAAATATAAAACAGAGGCAGAAAAGCAAATATGACATAATGTCACACAAAACCCCAAAAATGGGCTGGACAAAAGTATTGGCACCCTTAACTTAATATTTGGTTGCACACCCTTTGGAAAACATAACTGAAATCAGTCGCTTCCTATAACCATCAATAAGCTTCTGACACCTCTCACCCGGAATTTTGGACCACTCTTCCTTTGCAAACAGCTCCAGGTCTCTCTTATTGGAAGGACACCTTTTCCCAACAGCAATTTTAAGATCTCTCCACAGGTGTTCAATGGGATTTAGATCTGGGCTCATTGCTGGCCACTTCAGAACTCTCCAGCGCTTCTTTGCCATCCATTTCTGAGTGCTTTTTGACGTATGTTTGGGGTCATTGTCCTGCTGGAAGACCCAGGATCTTGGACGCAAACCCAGCTTTCTGACACTGGGCCCTACAGTGCGACCCAAAATCCTTTGGTAATCCTCAGATTTCATGATGCCTTGCACACAGTCAAGGCACCCAGTGCCAGAGGCAGCAAAACAACCCCAAAACATCATTGAACCTCCACCATATTTTACCGTAGGTACTGTGTTTTGTTCTTTGTAGGCCTCATTCCGTTTTCGGTAAACAGTAGAATGATGTGCTTTACCGAAAAGCTCTATCTTGGTCTCATCTGTCCACAAGACGTTTTCCCAGAAGGCTTTTGGCTTACTCAAGTACATTTTGGCAAACTGTAGTCTTGCTTTTTTATGTCTCTGTGTCAGCAGTGGGGTCCTCCTGGGTCTCCTGCCATAGCGTTTCATTTCATTTAAATGTCGACGGATAGTTCGCGCTGACACTGATGCTCCCTGAGCCTGCAGGACAGCTTGAATGTCTTTGGAACATGTTTGGGGCTGCTTATCCACCATCCGGACTATTCTGCGTTGCAATCTTTCATCAATTTTCCTCATCCGTCCACGACCAGGGAGATTAGCTACAGTGCCATGGGTTGCA